>NC_056746.1:610116539-610201539 GCF_019279795.1 Protopterus annectens | reverse complement strand
CGTATGGCTCCACACAGAAGACGCTCTAGCTGAGAATCGTACGGGGCAACATCTTGCTATGAGGCGACAACGCTACCACAGTATATATATATATATATATATATATATATATATATATATATATATATACTTATATAAATACATACACACACACACACACACACACATATATATATATATATATATATATATATATATATATATATATATATATATATATATATATATATATATATATACATATATATATAAACTGCAAGAAAAATCCAGCCAAGTTGTAGTTTTCACTGTGTGGTAACTTAAACATCTTGTAATGGAGGCCCATGTGATATATGCAAATGACCCCTTAAGGACATCAAGTGTTTCAGTTACATGGCTTCTGAATGGCCATGACTTTTTACTTTTCAAGCCTTTATATTTACATTCAGGGCAATTAAGCCAAATCTCACTAGCTGTGGACATGCATGTTTCAGCCTTTCTGCTAACCCCATTAGCACAATATAAGTGGATAGAATGGCTGTACTTCAGAAACATAGGCCATTTAAACCTAACAGATGCCCATAAAAATTAAGGTGCACAGCAACCCATCTTGCTGGTACAGGAATAGAACCAACAACATTCTGTAACAAAAGCAAATGTGCTATATGGTGCACTACTAACACTGCTAATGAATAAATACATTTGATTTAAATGTACTGGTTGTTAATGTTAGGTACACTTGCAATACAGTTTTTGTGGAAATAGCTATGATCACATAAGGTTGCTGTTGTTACTGTTTGTGAAACATTTTTTAAAGAGCAATGACTAAAAAACATTTCTGTCAGGGTATAAATGTTTTTTTTTTTACTGTAAAAGACATTCAAACCAAAAAATCAGATGGAGGTCTTATGATAAGAATTAATATTGTTATGGGACCTGTGATAATTACATGTTTCATGACAGCACCAGTACTGTAGATTGTGTAACAGTGACAACCCTAGAACAGATTACAATTATTGGAATGTGCAGACCACCACAATCAAGTGCCAATGATTTATAGAAGCTCATGCATTTCTTGCATGAAACATAGGAAGGAAAACACTAATTGCTAGGGACTTCTATTTACCAGGAACAGCGGGGAATAACATTAGTAAGGACATTTACAACATATATTCAGGAGCTACGATTGCTTCAGATTGTAAACAAACCTACCAGGAAATTAACTTACTGGACATCGTTTGTGTTCCTAATGAGAAGATTCTAACATAATGTCATCTAAACTAATGCACAGAAGATTAATAACAGAGTATACTGATGCATGACAGTCACTATGTACAACTAATTAGAGTGATGCATTAAGTGAAGAAAGGAGCCACTTTTGAGATTTTAAGTATTTTGCTTCAGATTATTGTTTTTCTGCATTGCCGCATACTTTTGAGCATTTTCTGGCTTGTTAAACTTGATTTCTGTGTTGGTAACTGTATTTAGAACACAACCTAGAGCTGATTACTGAATTTCCTGCCTGCACTTATTTTTAAAATCGTTTTTTTTCCCTAAAACTTGCATTTTCTGTCCCTGGCCTAGCACTCAAGTGTGGGGTAATTTACTGCACTGTTCTAACTTGTTGATAATTGTGAACCTCTGCTTTCCTTAAAAAAAAAAAAAAAAAAATCTTGCTTTTTTCCTACTTTTCTGAGATTTAAAAAAGTTCAGTTACAGATTTACTGTTCTGAACTGTTTGTAAGTTTCTTGGAGGCCATTGTTTGCTTGGGCTAAAGGGAAGTCTCTGTGTTCATCAGTGGCAGTGATAAACATTGAGCAGCCTGCCTGCCCCTGTGGGAGTGATTACTGCCTTGAAACTGTAGTTTTATTGGCCATTTTGGGTCAATTCCTAACTCCTTGACCTCCCTCTCTTAAAACCCTCTTTTGCACAGTTTTGCACATTTTTGCGCATAGCGCAACATTGGGCAGCACCGCCTAATTGGGTTTAAACTATTCCTGGCCCCACAAAGTCTGCTCTTCACTTTTTCCCTTAGAACTGCTCTATCTCTCAAATTAAACACCATATTCTCATTCTAAGGCCCCTCACTGGTCCAAATAAGTAATTTTACAAGTTAGCACTAATAAACCATAAGCACTACTTACTCTTATACTCTCTACGATTACCTTGTCCCCTATTGGTCCATTTTAATGCAGTTCCCTATATTACTCTAGCATGTCCAAAGGTCAGTCAATGGTTTCCTCTCCAGTCCAGCTGGTGAATCTGGGAATTTTGAGGCAATGTTACAACTGTCTCATGTACAAGGACAACCCTCTCCTCCTCCAAACAGGTTCAAATATATGTGAGAGATGCAACCATATAGCCAAACTGGAGGCTGAGCTCTCTCATCTCAAAACTGGTGTAACCAGTCAGGAAGAGAAGGTAACCTCGCACAACACAATTCCAGTATCACATAGTCCCACCACAACAGTGAACCAAACACATAAAAACACAAAAACATACTCTGAGGCTCTAATTAAAAATCTACCTAAGCAACAGAGACCTCCAAAGCAGACATCCAAGCAAACACTACCCCAAAACAAAACACGTACAACACATAGCACACAAAGTCAGTGTGCCAAGCAGTCACAGCCCTTAAGGCTGAATAACACACCTGATACTCTTGTAATAGGTGACTCTATTGTCAGACACACTGACATCCCGCTCACCAGGCTGAATAAAGAGAAGGTCACAGTGAGCTGCCTGTCGGGTGCTAGAATCTGCCACATAACACAATCACTCAGGTCACTCCAAAGCAAATACAAATATGACTCAGTCATTGTACATGCTGGCGTGAATGACCTGAGACGTACCTCCCTCGACTACATGAAAAGAGACATAGAGGAGCTCTCTGATCATGTAGCCCAGGCTGGTATGACCCTGACCTTGAGCAGCATCTTACCCTCACCTAGAATGATGCCACAGTATAAAGACAAAATGACTGATTTTAACAATTGGCTAAAATGTTGGTGTCATTCAAAGGGGATCCAGTGTCTGTCAGCCTGGGATGACATGCTCGACAAGCCACGTTGCTTTGCTAGGGACGGCTTGCACCTGTCACCCCTGGGCTTTCGGATATTGGCAAAGGCTCTTACCACCCCCATAGTGCCTTTTTTAGGCAAGGCTCAAAAGTCAAACCCACTTCCATAGACAACACAAGGAACAAGAAACTAAGGGTAATGCTGCTAAACGCCAGAAGTCTTAACCTCAAGATGCATGCACTCGAAGCTCTCCTCAGTATGGAGAACATCGATATCTGTACAGCGACAGAAACCTGGTTCAAGGCTCCAGAGAGCACCCCAGCACTACCAGGTTATACCTCATATCATGCTTTTCGGCCCCAAAACCCGGACCGAACCACAAAAGGAGGGGGAGTTTCCATATTTATCAAGGATATCCACACCTCCAGGTTAGTGGCATTGCACGAAGTATCGGAGACCATCCATGTGCAACTGACAGTGGGCAAAACTGCTTTTCAGTTTATAGCATCCTACAGACCACCCTATCAAAGTCAGGAATCCCACTCGGCTTTCCTGAAAACATTGGAGAACATGAAGATCTCTCCAAACACAATTATATTGGGTGACTTCAACTACCCAAACATAGACTGGGAGCATTACTCAAACCCCAGAACCTTAGCCCAAAGGTTCCTGGAATTTATAAACTCAAATGCTATGGAACAACTAGTCACCACTCCCACAAGAGGGGAAAACATACTAGACCTGATCATTACCAACATGGGGACTCTATGCTCCATACCAGAAGTATATCCCTCATTGGTAAGATCAGACCATAAATTAATTTCACTGGATATCCACATCCCGACCCCACCCCCAGCCCAGAAAACCACAGTGAAAAACTTCTCAAAAGCAAACTTCACACTTCTCAAAACCGAAGTGGAATCCTTCAAGGCCCCAGGGCCAGTGGAAACTATGGCCCAAACTGCAGAATCCTATATAAACGCATTCTACGGACATCTCCAGGAATGCATGAATCATGCTATCCCTAACAAAATCAAGACCCAATCATCCAAAGGCAAGCGTCCAGTCTGGTGGACCCCAGCCATAAATAAACTGTACAACAGAAGGAGGAAGCTACTACATGATAGAGCAAAATCCCTAAAAGGGAAGGCATCTCTGATCAGTACTAGCAAAAAATTACGATTCCCTCATAAAATCCTCCAAGGCCAGCTTCGAGAGAAAAATTGCACAGGACACTAAAGACAATCATAAGGCTTTTTTCAGTTATGTTAGGAACCTGGGATGCAACTCCCAGACTTGTTCTGAGTTGATTCTAAACGACAAAAAATACACTGAACCCACAGACATTGCCAATATCCTGGCAGACAGGTTCAGTGCAAACTTCTCCACCTCCCCCCCCCCAAAAGAGCAAGTATCTATCCCGGCAGAGTGCAGCCTCCCAAACATCTCTGATGCTCAGGTGAAGGCCGCCCTCTCCAAAGCAAAAAACACTGCTTCCATGGGACCAGATGGCGTCCCGGGTTACGCCCTACATGAACTCCAAGAAGAACTAATCCCTCAAGTAAAACTGCTGTACAATCTCAGCCTCACTAGAGGATATGTGCCCAAAGAATGGCGTACAGCAACAGTGGTCCCAATCCACAAAGGTGGCGCCTCTGCGGACCCTGGAAACTATCACCCCATAAGCCTGACTAGCCTAGTCTGCAAGGCTATGGAGAGGATCATCATGGAACTCATAAACAAAGAGATTGGGGACCTACAGACACTAGATCCTACCCAATTTGGCTTCGTCAAGGGCAGATCCTGTCTTTTGAACCTGGTCGACTTCTTCGAAACAGTCACCAAGGCCATAGATGAAGGGAAGGTAGTCCACACAGCCTATCTGGACCTCGCAAAGGCATTTGACACAATACCCCACTCGGGCATCATAGATAAGCTATCCAGCCTAAATATAAACCCCTATGTCACAAGATGGGTCCCAAACTGGCTCAAAGACAGAACCCACAGAGTCAGAGTTGCTGGAGCCATGTCAGACTCGAAACTGGTCACAAGTGGCATCCCACAAGGTTCTGTCCTGGGACCTCTCTTGTTCGGTATTTACTTTTCTGAGGTATAGGCCAACGTGGGAGGACTATGGCTCACCAAGTTCGCAGATGACTGCAAACTGGGCGCCATAATAGACTCTCCAGCTGACACAAACATCCTTCAAAAAGGTCTCACAGAGATGGATAACTGGTGCCAGAGCCATGGTCTAAAGCTAAATGCCAAAAAGTGTATAGTCATACCCTTTGGCAAAAACAATGTGCCCACAAATTACCACATAGGTGGTAACCCATTAAGTACAGAGAAAGTAATTAGGGCTCTAGGGACCCAAGTTGATAGCAATCTCTCCTTTGACAACCACATTGCCAAAGTGGTTAGAAAGACCTTCTACATAGCCCACCTCATCATGAAAGGATTCACATCTAGATCAAGAGAGGTAATCGTGCCCCTTTATTCATCCCTCATCAGGCCCATCATAGAATACAATGCCCCCTTTGGGATGTACCTTATCTGACACCTGCAGCAATTGGAAAGACCCCAAAAGTACCTCACCAAGAGGATCAAGGGACTCAAACGGATGCCATATGCTGCTTGGTTAAAAAAACTCCAGCTCTACTCAGTTGCATACCGCGTACTTCGAGGCGATCTATGCCTGACATATAAAGCTATGTCCAACCCAGAATTAATGGACATGCTCCACCTCAGTAAATCTAAATCCCTTAGAGCCACACGCTTGAGGGACTTGAACCTCAGCACAGAAATAAATAGAACATGCTGGAGGGACAGATTCATAACCCAGAGGCTCCCTTCACTCTGGAATAGAATGCCAATTCATGTTAGGCAGAGCACCTCACTGACTCTCTTCAAGAAGAATCTTGATGAGTGGATGGGGGATCATAGGTTTGTCCCGGGGATTACTTCCATGTCACTATTAGACAGAGGCTCAGTAAACTAAAATTTAAAAAGGGCACAGTATACTCAAATCAAGGGGTGGCGTAAGCCAAACACAATCGGGCTAGGCTTATAAATGCCCCAGGGCAGATAGCCTAGTATGAACCTATGAACCTATGAACCTAAGTGGAAACACTGTAGAAGGACTACAAGAACTATTAAAAGGAAAACCAAATGCAAAATAAATTAAAAAAAAATGTTTAAAATTAAGATCTGGGCACACAAGTTCAGCAAGATATATTTCCATAAGAACAAGGTAATTAGGATGAGATATTAAAAATATAAGGAATGGAAATGAGATTGAACTATAATTTGAAAACTAAAATAAACAAACTGGGCAAACAGATTAAGCATAGCACATGTGAGTTAAAATCAGGAAAATTTTAAGAAAATGTAAATAAAGAGATTGAGCTTAATAAGGACCAGTTTAAACTGGTTCTGTGGTGTAATGGTTAGCACTCTGGCCTCTGACTCAAGCAATTTGAGTTCAAATCTCAGTAGAACTTGTTGAGACCTTTAGTTTGGGTGGGAGATTGGTATAATGCTTAAGGTGTTTACCTTACACACATCACAAGGTGCAATGTTTGATTCTCACATGGGATAATTAAATAGGCTTAAATGTCTTACAAGGGCAGTTAGCCTAGTACTAACCTATTATAGATATATAAGATGTGGAAAGAGCAAAGACATGCAAATTGTTGAATTTTTGTACATTCTAAAATTTATTCTCAAACACAACATACTACATATTTACAAAATCGTATGCAAAACAGTTAAGCTCCATAAAGGAGTGTGCTATTAACATCCTGCTACCTTCAGATGGTGAAATTAAATTAGATTACATTGAAAAAGAGATATCCAAACTGGACCCATACAAAGCACAGGGAGGACATGGAATTAGTAATAATGACCTGAGAACACTTCAGCATGAACTTACAGTACCAGAGTTCTTCAGGTTGTTTAAGCATGGGGAGATTCCTCAAGATTGGAGACGTATCTATTAAACCCATATTTAAAGGCAAGAATAGGACAGACAAGCCCAATGCCATATAGGCCTACAAGTTTCCTTTCTTGTTGTGGAAAATAACAAAAATAACACAGAATTTTATTTTGGATAAATTATTGTCAACATTTGAAAGCTGGGACTTGAACCCATGCATCAGCAAGCATATGTTGGATCTAGATCTGTAACTACTTGTAAAATGATCTTCTATAATAATATACCATCCATAAACTACACTGACTTGACAGTCACTCCTGTCCATCATCAATTTTTTAAAGGGATTTAATCTTTGTTCCTTTTGATTGTTTTGACTATGTTGAGACTGTATGTGATCACAAGTTGTTTTTACATAAAGTTAATTTAACATTATATTTTTCCAGCCATGACTTTGAACATAGCAGCAGTGATTGAGTAAGAAAAGATGTGTTTATCCCTCCCCTTAATCCAGTTCTTCCTTTGTTTGAGAAGCAGCATGAGGGTAGTTTTTGTAAACTGTATTCTATCCCATAGGAAGAGACTATTTAACAATTTAACCCACAAGGTGCAGTCACTTTTGGGCGAATTGAGACTAGATCATTCTTTTGGTTTATGAAACTGGTGAAGGGAGGGGGTATGATCACTGTGACACACCTGGAATATGTTGGGAAAATGTTGTATTTACTCACCAGTTATGTAAACTACTTCAATGTGTCTCTCAATGAAATGAACACACATTACAACAAATCTGACCTTTGGTTGCAGGACTTGTTATAGAACAGAAAACTGAAAGTAATATCTATTTCTTGTTAAAGGTAGAAAAAACAGACATTCTTGGGATTTTTGGGATCCTCAAAGAGCGCAAGTTTGTTCAATCCACCACTATGTCCTACTGTACCAGCTTGGGGTATAAAACTGAACCACTGGCTAAATGTGTGGATTGGAAACCGAAAGGGTTATTTTCTATACACTATCCCATTTTACATGACTCTTGGCATTTTTTGGAGGTGATGAGATAAATGACCCACACTGAAGCAACAGTTTTTGTGACTTGTGACACTAAAGAACTTTCTCTAATTCTCAATGACATTGCTATTGCTTGATTAGAACAATTCTTGGCTGAGATCACGGTATTCAGTAATTCAGAAATCAAACTTATATTGGAAGCTTTGCAATTTGCTTTGTATAACTGTGTCATATTTGAGGGGGAATACTATCATCAGAAAAAGGGGTAGTGATGAGTGTCTCCTGTGTACATACCTCTCAACCTGTTAGAGCAGGAAATCTGGACAAAGCCATAAATAAAAGTGTGACAAAGGCCCAAAAATAGGGACAGTTTTTAACTATTGCTCTTACAAACTTAGAGATTTGACAGAATAACAGGTTTTGCATTAGCATACATTTTCTGAAGGGTATGATGTCTGAAACTCAAATGTCTGTCATTATTTGTTAACTTTAGTCTTAAATGATTTGCCACTAATTTGCCAGACAAAAATGCAATTTTATGAAAAATGGACCAAAAATGAGGTAAAAAGCTGGACATTCTGCGAAAATCTATACAGTTAAGAGGTATGCTTGTGTATTGGTTTATGCTAATTTAGTGTTGCCATTTTGGGAACTAAAACATTTTTTCTAAGTTTGCATCCTGTTTGGACATTTATCCTGGTACCTGGAAGACATTTTTGTTTCATTTTGTGGAAAGTTACAAAAGATGAGTCAGCTGAGTTTTCAACCTTTTTGAAATATGGATGTGAATTTTCATCTTTTACTTTCAACAGTTCTATAGGTTGTATTGATAGTTTTGACTTTTTACTTCCACTATATTTAGAAAAATATGTTTTCAAATAATTATTTGCACTTTAAAAGCTATCACACTTTTAAGCAGAAAGTTAGTGTTGTTAAAGGGCAGATGATGGGGATTTCTAGGCTGGTTTCTGAGGACAGTGCTTTTTTTTAACACAAATGGAATTTTTATTATCTCTTGTTAAGGAGCAGGTTTATCCTATTACACTTTTGAAGGCCAAGAAAATTTAAAGGAACAACTTTGTCACTATACTGAAGGGGAAATTAGTTAAACTGAGGGTGAAGGTGATACCTGTTTACTACCTTTTCTCATAAGTCAAAATGATGTATACAAGATGCTTAAGTATATACAAGATGTATACAAGACAAAAACCTGCTTGAAATCTATTAACAAAAAATGTATGGGGCAAAGTTTATACTCACACAGCATATCTGCTATGGAACTCTATCCCAAACTCAGTCAGAGCTATATCTAGCCTCCATGGATTTAAGTTCTCTCTGAAATAATTTCTCTCTAACTCATGTCTATGCTCATGTACCTCACCTGTATGATGTATACTAACAAATAATTTACATTCTTACTAACCTAAGTTCTCATCATACTATCTAGCTATACCTTTCAATACCTACCCTCTCCCCACTCTCAGGGTGGACTTGTATCCTTTTATTTTTATTTCCTAGCACAGGGACTATACTTCTAATACTTTTGTATATACTGATTTTGTATATACTTTAATAATCATTTTATTTCTGTTTATTTTTATATGACTGGTATCTCCTCATGCTTTATTGTATCCTATGTATTGCACTACCAAACTGTGTGTGTGTGTGTGTGTGTGTGTGTGTGTGTGTGTGTGTGTGTGTGTGTGTGTGTGTGTGTATGTATATATATATATATATATATATATATATATATATATATATATATATGTCTTTCGGCTTTTCCTGGTTAGGGGTCACCACAGCGGAATATATATATTTGTACTGGTGTTTTATTTAATGTTATTTAACTTTCTGGAGCTTTTGTTCCCCAGCCTCTGCTGAAAATGGATATTTGTTATCCAGTAAGACTTTCCTGGTAAACAAATATATCAATAAATAAATAGATAAATATGCCGTCTGGCATTTAGGAAGTTTTTCAGACCCATTTGTCAGCACTTAAGCACTTTGATTCCATAAGCAATATTGTTGGTGATTATCCTAAGTACACTTATAAGAGAGGTCCTATCATCAAGAACAAACTTGAAATGGCATTTGACAATGGTTTGTCTATCACTGATACTACAAGATGTAATAGTTGCAAACAATATTCTTTTATTAACACTGATCATCAGGGTTTGATTTTCAATATGATTAAATATTGTAAACCATTTCCTAGGGCTAATTATAACAGTAGAGCTCTAGTTTACTTAGCGAGATGTAAAAGTTGTTATGCATTCTATACTGGGAAAATGGAGAGAACACTGAGGGAGTGAATTTATGAATGTGTCTATGAGATTAAAAAACTAACAACATTACCAAGGCATTAGCTAAATATGCTTTAACCTGCATTGATTTTTTCACAATTTTTGCTTACACTTTTAGAAAATATTAAAGGTGGTCCCTTGGTAGGGAACTGGAATACTTGTTGGAATGTCATGAGGTATGTTGGCAGGTTAGGTTGGGAGATTACTTGCCTCTTTGCATCAATAAGCATTATTTGTTTGTTGAAAATTAAATCACTAAAAATTTAAAATTATGACAACAGTTTTTTGTTGACAAGGAATGTGATTTTCAATTTTTAATTTCAAATATTCACCTTTGTGATGTTGCTCATTGAGTACTATTGAACATGTGACTTTTGGTGGCTTCTTTAAATATCACTGTTTTAAAGATGGAAGTTTATTTTAATGATGTATTTACTGATGAAAGTGCTTAATTCCATTTTTTATTAAAATTATTAATGGACATTATACAGGTTGCCACTCATTTTCTTTTTTGGATTGTATAGCATCCATAAACAAAAAATTGTGATACAATATAATTTATATAGACTTCAACCTTTGAGGGTAATACACACGACTGATTAATAAATTAGAACAACTAGGTATAATGTTACTACTAGTTTAGATATTTTTAAGAACAATTCGGACACTTACTATGGAAATGAATAAATTGGTATTCAAGCGGGACAGAAGGGCATTATTGCCTAGGCCTGACATATTTGTATGCATGTATGTGCAAACGAATTTCAGTATGGCTGCTGACTTTACAAGAAGAACTATTAATGTTAGAAGAAAAATATAGAAGACATAAAACTAGAACATACAGCACAATATGAGGAGGGAGAACGGAGTCAGAGAGAAAAAAAAGAAGAAGAAATAACAGTGAAATATACTGTGGGGAATAATAAACATAGAAGAGAAACAGAAGTGTTAATTACCATTAAATGCTTATGCATGGAATGCACTGATTATGCTCCAATATTTGGAAAAAGACAAATCAGTTAATTGCTAAAGTGTTGCTAGAACTGATCTTAATAAATGTTAAACACTCCCTGCTAAAGTTGCTAAGGTCAGGTCCTATGTTTGGCAATAAAATCTGCCAGTATAAATGAGGATTTTATTGCCAAGATATAGAACAGTAAGGCAGGGACATGTTATCAATGGCCTTCCTGTTCTAAACCTAGAAAGTTACTAGAAAAAAACGTTTATGCATTTGTTTGATTTACTGAAGGATATGTAGTCTTATACCATTATTTAGCATCTTCAGTCCTCAGTAAGTTGTCCAAAAACATGGACTTTATGAGGAACATACCCAATATATGAGGCAAAAATCTACACATTCTGTGAAAATCTGGACAGTTGAAAGGCATGGGACGTGAGTGTAAACATAAAGAACAGTGTTATGTAACTTTCTGAAAGTGCTCTCTAAGTCTTTTATGTCTTTGAAAGCCAGTAAAGCACTTAGTATTTTTTTTTCTATAACTTGTAATACCTTTAGCAGATATAGCTCCATACACTACAAAGAATTATGAGTGGTTAGCCCATCCTAACCTAATATTATGCGTTCTCAACATGGATGCCAAGATTCACCTCTCGAGCATTGCTCTCGAGGTGAATTTCTTGACATCCGTGTCTCCAACATATAATAATGTGGCTATCATCAGTGAACCACTCATAATCCTCTGCGCTAATACAACAGAGATCAGAATATAGGTAAATCCTCTTCTGTTAAGCGTATTCCATTCAATCCTAGCATTTTTTTATCCCATACAGCAAAAATATCCCTATGGATGTCAATCTCATGCATGTCAGCAAAACAGACAGTGATGATGTGCATGTTTGATGATACATAATACACTCATATATATATATATATATATATATATATATATATATATATATATATATATATATATATATATATATATATATATATATATATATATATATCTCAAATGATTCCAAGAAACAAACTCAGCAAGTAGATGGTTCACCAAACAGTGCTGCAAAACACAGCACTAACACATAAATAATTAAGCAGATGATAAAAAAATTGCTGAATCAGTCTGATGAAGCAGTTTTAAGAAGCTGTGAAAGTGTTCACATAATAAATGTTTAAATGCTTTTGGACTGATTTTTGAATGCATTTATTCTGCCTTGGGTTGGTTCAGCAATTTTTTATCATTTACTTGATTTTTATATGTATATATATATATATATATATATATATATATATATATGTGTGTGTGTGTGTGTGTGTGTGTGTGTATGTATATATACCTGATTTCGTTTAGGGTTGCCTTGGTTGACATCTGTTTTGCTGACACACACACTGGGGCAAACAAAAAAGTTGGTCGACAAGTGTAACAGATTAACAATCTCTAGAGTTGTGGAATATGCCCCTTCCCTGGGGACTGTATGACCTTGGAGTTAGTATATATAATTAATAGGAGTATGGGGGGTGTAGTACACTTATGTTCCTGCAAAAACTGTGCTTTAGTGTTTACATGCTCTGCAGTTATGCTCAAAGCATAAGCATTTAGCTGCCAACATCATGAATGTTTATCTGTTTCTGTTGACATTTGTGTTGTTGACATTTGATTTTTTCAGTGTATTGCAGTGCAATCATAGATCCCATATATATAAAGACTGAAAGCCCACTTACCTGAAGACATAAAGACCAAGATGACATCACCGAATCTTCATTTAAATGACACCTCACATAACTGACAATTTACCCAGGGAAAGGAAGTGGTTGACCAACAATTGGAAGTTTGCCCTTTTCACTACTATAGTGCAATCTCGGAGTTGGTATAATTAGTTGTGGGGGTGGGGGGAATAGCTCTCAACACTGAGGGTGGGTGGGTTTGCAGTGCTTCCATTTGGTTTCTTACTATTATTGGCCATCTACTTCCTTTCCTTTGGTAAATTGTCGGTTATGGTTGTCAGTCTGGTTTGTTCCAATCTATGACTGCAAGCTACCTCCCCCCACCATCCAACAGCTAAAATGACCTCTGCATACCTGAAAGCTTCAGTTCCAGATTCTTTCACCTTTGAGTGAAGTGTGTGTTAGTCTGGAAATATTCTGTGCTTTCATTTGTTCTTAGTCTTTGTAAGGCTACCTGCACACCTCTGTGCCTGACTTCACCCCCCCCCTTCCAATATACCCCAGTGCCCTTATGAGCTTCTGTTGACATTTCTTCACTTGGCATTTTTCCTAATGCTACTGTCTTTACCTTCCTGTCCCCCTGACTCTCAGTCTGCTTCCTTATTCTCACAGTCTTGTCCTCCACTTTAAACTAGCCCTGCTCTTCTGACCCTGTCTTCTCTCCTACCCACCTTCACACTCTTCTCCCCTGTACTCTGCAACAGCCTCTTTAGCTTTCTCTGCAGAAAAACACATTGTTTTTCTTGCTCCTTGCTATATCCTGGCTCAACCTGCTCAGTTTGCCCTCGCTGCGCTCGGGCTCACTCTGTTCCACTACCCTACCACCATTCCCACCCACCCTTGAATCAATTTCCTTTATAGTTACCCTCTACACCCCACCTCCTCCTAACCCACACTTCCTGCAAACTCTGTCCTATTAGACTCTTCCCCTCCTACCTACACACCTCCCACTTCTAAACACTCACTTCCCTCCTTCCTGCCTACACTCACTACTCCCTTCTACATTAACCTATCATTATCGCCCCTCCCACCTGCTCCCTGTCCTGTATTCCTACTTTATAACTTGCAATCTTACTCTTCTCCTTCCTACCCCTCCCACTTATAAATAGACACCCTCCCTTTCCTTTCATCTCCATAACTCTATTCTTTCCTGTCTTACTTAACTACACACCCACTACTATGCTTTATACTTCTCCCTCCTCCTTACTTCTCCCTCTCATCATTTACTTCTTCTTCCTATTGACCTGCAACTTAACCTATTTCTACACTCATCTAGCATTGCCCCCTAGCTCTCTAACTTCCTCTAGCTACCTTGCACAATCCTACACACATTACTCCTTTCCTATTGCAGCCTCACTATTTTCCTCTCCTGATTTGAGTCTACCCAAAATCAAACTACCTTCCACGAGTCACCCACCCACAGAATAAAACAAAAATAGATCACCCCTACCCAGTGCTATCTCCTTTCCTTCATTCACCTAATACTCTTCTACTTTCTGATGACATTCACCCCAATCCTGGCCCACCAGTTATGCCAACTGCCCTCATCTACTCCACAAACTCCCGCAATGCTCCTAACCTTTCTCCAAAACATCTCCCCTTCTACTCCATCAACCTTCACAGTGTCCTTCATAAGATAACAGAATTTCACTCCTGGATTGCTCAATACCCTCCTAACATAGTAACTCTCAGTGAGACCTGGCTAAAGCTTCACAACATGGACAATGATGAGTCACCCACCCACAGAATAAAACAAAAATAGATTACCCTCTGCCTAGTGTTACCTCCTTTCCTTCATTCACCTAATACTCTTCTGCTCTCTGGTGACATTCACCCCATTCCTGGCCCACCAGTTATGCCAACTGCCCTCATCTACTCCACAAACTCTCCCTAATGCTCCTAATCTTTCTCCCAAACATTTCTCTTTCTACTCCATCAACATTCACAGTGTCCTTCATAAGATAACAGAATTTCACTCCTGGATAGCTCAATACTCTCTTAACATAATAACTCTCACTGAGTCCTGGCTAAAGCATCACAACATTGACAATGAATTCCACCCCCAGGATACAACATTCTATGCCTTGACAGACCCCATAAGAAAGGTGGAGGTTTTGCTATTCTATACTGTAACCTTCTAAGCTTACCCCCCCCCCCACTTAATCTCCCTCCTTCCTTCTACCCAGCTGAGTTTCTAATGGCCAATCTTAAACCCAACAACCACAAAACAATAGTTGCCATGTACATACCACCAGGTGAAAATATACTCCATCAGAACAGATTCTCAACTGGTTATCAGACCACATCCCCAATGAAACTATTATCCTGGGAGATGTTAACATCAGTTGGCTCAGTTGGCTTACCCTAACCACTAACACCCCCACCACCAGCATTAACCTTTTCAGTTTTACCCAACTCATTTCCTCTCCTACATTCCATAATCAATCGTCCAATCCAGGACCATTATTGAATGGATTCTTGTAACCAACCCCATCCTCTATCCTCAAACTGATGCACTACCGGACTACATCAGTGATCACTGCCCAAAATGTACCTTCCAACTCTCTCCCCACATTTCCAAACCCCACAAGTGCATTGAATGCTGGAAACTGTTCACCTTCAACCCTGATAGATTCAATAACTTTCTCTCTGAGATAGACTGGTCTACCCTCTTAACTTTACCCCTCAAAGATGCTGTTTCATTCTTTAACACCACCTTCCTCAACATACTCAACTCCCTTGCCCCTCCACGTACTGTCAGAGTCAAATCCCACAACTCCCCCTGGCTCACACACTCAACTAGGACACATTCAAAAAAGAGACTCTGCCTGGAAACTTTGGTCCAAGACTAATTCACCCTCTCACTTCCAGACCTACAGGGAACTCTGTAACCTCACCAAAAGACATATAAATAATGACAAAAAGAATTTCTACTTCCAACCCAGAGCAATCACTCCAGAAACCCTAAAAAGTTTTGGAACACTATCAACCAAATCCTCCACCCAAGTAATCCTTTCACACCTAACCCTTGCCCCAATAATTCACCTCTCAAAACCACTACCATCTTTAACTCCTATTTCATCAACACCATAAGTAAACTTATGCAGACTTCTCTCCCTCTCCATCCCTCACCACCTACAACTCACCCTCACAATAACTGCCGCCTCTCTCTAAAACCAGTCCCAACTAGCTACTTTCTAAAACTCCTCCTCAACCTCAAACCCTGCTCCTCATCAGCAGACAACCTCCCATCTCCCTTCCTAAAACATGCTGCTACATCTATAGCATACCCAGTTTCCATCCTAATCAACTGCTCCATCATGGAATATTTTGTTCCAACTCTTTGCAAAAAATTCTATACCATACCTAGACACAAAAGTGGCAATTCCTCAGAACTCTCTAACATATGACCAATCGCAATACTTTCTCCTCTCTCCTAAATTCTTGAACACTGTACATGGACAAATCATGGCACATCTCTTAAATTGTAACCTCATCACCCCTACCCAGCATGGCTTTTGCCCATACCATAGCACCTCTACTGCTCTCATCTTCTTTACCAACAATATCTCTCTAGCCAGAGATAACAACAAACGTGTATCCTGCCTTTTCTTAGATCTGTCCAAAGCCTTTGACACTGTCTCCACTCTATTCTTCTCTCAAAACTTTCTCAACTTAACCTTTCCACTGCAACTATATCTTGGTTCAGCAGCTACCTCTCTGATAGGCACCAATCTGTCAAATGGCTGCCTGCTTTCTCCCCCTTTCTCCCCATCAAAACACATCCTTGGACCCCTCCTCTTTAACATCTTTACCAATGAACTTCATAAATCCTGCCTCCATTCATCCCTCATACAGTATGCTGATGACTCCACCATAATATCCATAGCTGATAACCCAACTGACCTTCAAACCCTCACACAAACATCTTTCAACCTCACAGAAACCTGTCCAACAAGACACCAGCTCATACTGAACTCCCCCCCCAAAAAAAAAACTCCTACTCTTTCTCCCCAAATCACTCAACCCTCTTAAATCTTCTTTCACCATCTCTTCTCTCAACAATACCCAGATAGCTCCTAAAAACCAAGCTAAGCTTTATGTGGGTAAAACGGAGAGACATCTCTGAGCTAGAATTTATGGGCACCAATACCAAATAACAACAGGTAACCACACCAATGCCCTGTTTAAACACTTTTTGACATGCCCTTATTATAGAAAATTTGAATATGGTATTGCAGAACGTGCTTTTCATAATCCTAGAGGTGGTGACTTCAGATCACAGATTGAAGAAAGAGAGTTAAAATGGCAAGTCAAGTTACATGCTACTCATAGTCCAGGATTAAATGAAAATATCTCCTTAATGCCCATACTAAACAAGAGGGCTATAATTTAATAATATTTCAGTATATTTTATAATTGTTTTAAACAATCAATTCTTATGACAGTTAAATTTGGATGAGGTTTTTGTAACACATTTTTGTTATTTTAACTTGTGTAAGTTAGGCATATTTTTGTCTACACCTGGTACCTTTAAAATTCTATTTCTAGTAAATGGGTTAATTCATTTATTGCTATATAAGGGTGCTTGCTGTATGTTTTAATTAATTCTGATGACGTCCCTGATAGAGGATGAAAGCGCTCAGTTGTGTTTTCTTTGGTGATTTTATGTGTGAACAATAAATCATTTTTAAGACAGCCTTTTTTGGTCCTTCATCCTACTGACTGCAGTGTTCAGTTTGGTGTATTTGGTTTTATTTGGTTTTCTGTTTCCGCATTTTTTCCTGGTGGTTTATATATATATATATATATATATATATATATATATATATATATATATATATATATATATGGGTCTACCTGACATTGCCGACACTTCAGAATGCCGACAACCATATGGCCGACACCATATGATCGACATTCAGAATGCCGACAATGCAGAACCGGCATCTCACTATAGTGTGGAATAGAAAGATTTCCATTCCTGCACTGCAGTGCAATCTCATATATATATATATATATATATATATATATATATATATATTTTTTTTTTTATTATTTATTATTTATTTTATTTCAGTTTGATTACCGGGGAGGTCCACTGGGCTTTGGGGCCCATTTTCAGTGGAGGCCCTGTGGAGAAAAGCTCCACAAAAACAACAGTATTTATTACAAAAAGAGTTCAGACAAAAATATTACAATAATTAAACAGGAAGTTACAAACAGAATACAATACTGATGTCAGATGGCAAAACATAGCAGTTATTAACAGTTTCAGATAAGTTTCAGCAGAAAAAAAAAAATAAAGTATTCAGGAATTATGAAAGTAGGAAGATATAAGTAGCTGATACAGCTAGTATTCTAGGAGAGGCTAAAAAAGAGTTTAGTTGATAATGGAGGTTAGCCAGGAGAGAAGGAGGAGGATGGTTTGAATGGAGTAGATTGAAGAGTGCAGTTGCAAATTCTATATAGACAGAGGTGGAAATGAAGTAGGGCTTTGAAGTTGTCCAGGTTGTTGCAGGATCTTAGAGAGGTGGGTAGGGCATTCCATTTTTTAGCAAGGGTGAGATCAAAAGTCCGAAACCATTACGGCTGGGTATGCTTTTTACCGAAGTAGCACTTTTGCGTAAGTATGCCTGAGGCGGAGGTCGTACTACGGTGTGGATAAGGAAAAATTCCCTTTTCCCCACTGTAGTGTGATCTCAGAGGGAGAATTTTAAAGTAGGGGGATGCAGGGGTGCTTGCCCCCCTGCAAAAACATTAATTTAATGTTTTTTTTTTGTGTAACACACTTTAACGAAACCGCTTTTTCGATGAAAGCGCTTTCATTAAAGTTTGTTCGGTGAGAATGGATTCAGACTTTTGATCTTTCTAACAAAAGTCCTAGATCCATATATATATATATATATATATATATATATATACGTATATATATATATATATATATATATATATATATATATATATACACACACACACACACACACACACACACACACATACAAGTAGACAGCTATAGATATAGATAAGATCTATATATCTACTGTATGTATATATATATATATATATATATATATATATATATATATATATATAAAAACGCACACACACACATACACACAGAGAGTGAGAGAAATATCAGTGGTAAGTAGTGTGTCAAGAGCCATACAAGGGCTCTGCATTCATTTATTTTATTTTATTTTACATTTGTTTGCCAGGAAAATCTGACTGTTCAACTTATCTATCTTCAACAGAGACCTGGGAGAAAAGCTTCACATAATAATACAGAGTAATGGTAGGTATAAAACAAAGTTATTATCTAAATAGAAAAAGAGAAAAAGTACAAAATCTCTGCATAACACAAAACATAATAATAGTAGTACATATATAGCAGTTACATGTCTTAATACAAAAGTAGTACATATATTACAGAATTAAATGGCCTGGTATATACAAAAGATGTGTAGGCACCAAAGAGAAAAACATAGATTTATGCATTTTAGCATTCACAAGTTAAAGTTTATAGAGTAGCATGGGCGTAATGAGATTAAAATTTAGGGTACACAGATTAAACTTCATCAACAGAGCTCAGTCAAAGAAAAGGAGATAGATTATAACTTTATTGTCTATTCTGTGTAAGCTACTTACTAATCAGGGTCAGTGCCAGAGCAGATCCATGTATTAGATAAGTTGGTTTTGAGTAATTTTTTAAAGTTTGACAAAATAGTGGTGGATCTTATGTTTAGAGGTAAGGAATTCTAGATTTTGGATACACAGTTGGAGTAAAGGGAATCACGGCAGCATTTTTACTTTTGGTTATGCTTAATAATGATTTGTTATTGGAGCGTAATACCTGGTTGTAGTCTGAGTAGTGATTTAGAAGGTTTTGTAGAGCTGGAGTTTTTTCTGGTTGGTTAATTATTTGATGGGCCATATTTAGTTGGTTGTAGGTCATTAGATTGGTTAATACTGGCCAGGAAACTTGTTTAAGGGTTATGCAATGATGGGATCAGTAAGCAGACTTTGCAATTTTATTATAACAAGTGTCAAGTTTACCAAGGTCAGATTTCTTTGGGTTAGTGAGAATGGGAGATGCATACAGAAGGGTAGAGATAAGGTGAGTTCTTGCAATGGCAGCCTTAGTGTTTTTAGTTAGGAAATGTTTACTCCAGTATAGGGTAAAACAAACAATAGAACTGGGAAGGCATACAATAAAGCTCGCAGACAGTCGAATTCTCTTCCTTTAATGTCACAACCAAAGCACAAAAACAAAGCTCTGCATTAATGTTCTGAATTACATTTTCATTTGTAAAACTTCATCAGATATAGATATATATCCTGTATAGGGTACTAAATTTTTTGTGTACTTTTTTATTGCTTGGACTATGTGTATGTCAAATGTAATGTGATCTATATCAACCCCAAGGAGTTTGGTTTAGGATACTGAAGTAATAATGGTGTTGTTTGATGAAGAGATTTTGAAAGGTGCGCGGAAGTCTGAGTCTCTTGTGGGATGAAACAACATTAGCTTTATTTTATTAAGGTTGAGTATAAGCTGTGCATTGGATAGCCAAGTTTCCACTGCAGTGAAGGATTGCTTTGTTATTTGTTGGAGTTGGTGAAGTGATGGAACAGCACATAGCAGGGTTGAATCATCTGCACTGGACCAGGGTGGCATGAAGGGTGGCAGTGTGAAAATTGTTAGTAAATATTGTGAAAAGAAGATGACCAAGATAGAACCCTGTGGAACACCCAAAGTAACACTCAATAGAGGAGAGAAGTTATTTTGCCATTTTACTGCTGGTTGGCATCCAGTTAGATAGTTCTGGAACCATGCTAGTACAGAATGGCTGAGTTTAAGTTCTGAAAGTACATGTACATGTACAAGTACTGCATTTGCTAGGTCTAAGATAACGTACAGCATTTTATGACAGTGGATTGAAGTGGGTTAAATATGACTGACTCCTATTCCTATATGCTCCATATAATGACAACAGATATAATCTACCTATAACTCGAGGCATGTAGAGATTAATTCAAAGATTGTTATTATAGTATTAGAAAGAATTAGGTATCATATGAAGATAGGGCTGCTGCCAATAATCATACGTACTGAAACTGTGGAGATAGTGCAGATTGTATAACTCATATTTATTCATATGTAAACAAGTCAGTCTGCAGTTTGAACATAGATCTGCCAGCCCTTTTTCAGCAGAGCAGACCTTTTCTCTTAGATCCAGTGTTTGTTTTCCAAACTGGGCAAAAATAAAACAGTACCTACTGAGACCTCTACTAAGCAGTGTAATGTTCTTTCCAATTGTAGCAATAAGGAAGAACAAAATTTCACCTCTTATTACAGCAACAGGGCACAATAAAACAGTAAAACAGTGTCATCTTCTACTCAGGTAGTAATATGTCCAGCTTCAGGTTCCGTCCCTCATAGTGATACCCTGGATTGCCCTCCTCTTTTTTGTCTGCTGTATAAATCCAACTAGAATTCTCCCTGGACCCTCTTCAGACCCAGTACTCATGAATTTTATGTGCATTAGAGTAAAATATCCATGTATGCAGCTGTCCTTCATTGCATGTAATATCCTTGCTTGTTTCTGGGTTAATCTCCTTAAAGGGATCATTTATCACTACTGAGTCTGACCTTTCTAGGCTAAGAAATTTAAAAGGGATAATTCACTTCTATGCTACAATATCTGCATGTGGGTGAATGAATGTGTGCTATGATGAATGATTTCTGAAAGAGAAAGAAACATTGAAATTAGTACAGAACAATCCCTGGGCTTCAGAAAAGACTCCACCAGGACATTAAGAACTGTGGCCAAAAGGGGCTGTTTCCCCTGATTGAGGAACATTTGAATCAGAGACACATTAGCTGCAATGAGCGAAAACCTCATTACTAATTAATTGTCATGTCTCTGAATCACACCGTGCTACCTCTATCACTAGTTAGCACTTTACTGTGATAATCACAGCTGGCGTACTATGCATCATGTTGGAGCAGGCACCCCTGCTTGCATTCTCACATACACACATCAAACACACACACACACACACACACACACACACACACACACACACACACACACACACACACACACACACACACACACACACACACATACACCTTCATATGTCTTACCAGTCCCTGAGTTTATAGAACATAATTGATGTAGCCTTTTACGTTTTCACTGCCCCTGATAAATTACAGATGATTATAGTTAATCAATAATGCCAGACATTAGAGTTTCATTCTTCTTACTGTTCAGAAAATACTTTATGATGCTAGACCTGTTGTTCTATTAACTTTTTAAGTGATTCTGAGTAATATTTATAAATTATCTCAAGTGTCATCTAGTGTTTATCCTGACATTGTCCAGAAGTCTTGAACTTGCCCATTTAGATGTTTTGTAGCCTCCCCAACAAAGTTATACCCCATTCTTCGCAAATGTCTCTGATTTTACAGGACATAGTTTATTTTCCCTTTTATACCTGCTCTGTTCCTCACAACTCACAGACTATAAAGCTAGATATTAAGAGTTTAATACTTCTTATTGTTCAGAAAATACATCAGGATGCAAGACCAGTAACTTTATAATGTCCTCATTTATCATAGAAGACTATAGCTCTGCTTTCTTAATGAAAAGCGTTCTGTATCAAGGGTGCAGAGGTTGAAAATGTTCCCATTCTGTTAACCGTTTTAAATTACTTAAAGTAATATTTAAATTGTGTCTCTGGTATATAGTATTAATACAGAGGACTAGAGTTCTGATTAACTGCTTTCTATGTCAGGGGTACCAAAGCTAACATTTGAATGTTCCTGGAGGAGTAAAGCTTAAAACCTCCTGTCATTCTGTTAATTTTTTAAGTCACTTACAGTGATACTTAAAATCCACATGTATACAAATTCATGCACACACCTCTCTATTTATCCAATAACTAACCCCTCTACTACAACCACCCAGGCAAACACGCAGATACAGACACACACTCATCTGAGACCACTCATCCTTCTGCATACAGTTATACAGGCAGCCACACACACATGCAAACATATAGACAGCCGCCTCCTTTACCTGTCCACTAAACACACTGGCACTTCCCTCTAAAGCGATCTCACCCATTGAAAATAATTGGTGAATGTGTGTGGCTGAGTTAATTAACTCTATCTAGCCATGCTGCCTTAACCAGCTGACTGATTCAATGAATAGCTAGGCTGTATAAATGCCTTACTGCTGACATTTCTGGGGAGAGCACATGGCTAATCAGTGTAGTCCACTCCCCCAAAATGCCTCATTAGTATGTAGCATGGCTGAAGAGATGGCCCATCTTAGTGATCCTGCAGACCATGTAGGATCACTGTGATGGATCTTCCTTTGAATCGGAAAGGATCACCATCAGCAGTCGCAGCCCATGTTAGAGCTTAATGCTAGCAATCCTTTCTGACTCAGAGAATCCCATTTACTCATTCTTATGGCCACACTCACTATTCACTCTGCCTATCAGTTTGATATGGATTAGTAAAAAAAAAGCAAATGTTTCAAACACCAAGAAATCACTGCACAAGTATTTCAGTTCCTAGAACTAAAACTCTTGGAATTAACCTGTTTTCTTAAGTACCACCAGACAAAATAATAAAAATGACTTAAACAGCCTGTACTAAATAACTACTCACAAAGCAGTGCAGATGTTTACACTGGATATTCACTAATTACTATAAAAAGAAAACATCGTTGTCATCCAGTTATCTAGTAAAATCCACTGATAAAAACCAATACCCAAGACCAGGAACAATAAAACCACACCTTAGGTCATATGAGGAGTGAACCACTTTCCACCACAAGTACTAGCAGACTTCATCAGAATCGAAAACATAAAAAGTTAAACACAATTTTACAAATGCACAAAAACAATAATTACAATTAGCCAATAAGCATAATTTAACCATATTATGCTTCATTTGGAAAGCAAATTGTTACAGAAATAAAATAATTTAGACTGTCCCAGATTTTACAGAACATTGTTGATTTTGCCTAGTATACCTGCTCTGTTTCTTATCAATCATGGACTTTTACATCAGTCATTAATGCCAGATATTAGAGTTTCATGCTTCTTATTGTTCAGAAAATGCATCAAGATGCAAGACTAGTAACTTTATAAAGTTCTCAGCACACTGAACTAAAGTTCTGCCTTGTTAATGAGATGCTTTTTGAGTCAAGGGTACAGAGAAACAAAGCTTTTTTCATTCTGTTAACCTTTTTAAGGTGACTTAGGGTAACATTCAAATAGTGTAGCTGGTGCCAAGTATTAATGTGGAGAAATAAAGCTCTGCTTTCTTACTGAGCTGCTTTCTGTGCCAGTGATGTTGGGGTTGAAGCTTTCCCATTACAGTAAAGTTTTTAAGTAATTTAGAGAAATATTTAACTAGTGAAACTGAGGGGGTGGGCTCTGTATTGCTGATGAGCTGTTTTCTGTGTCAGGGGTACCAAAACTACTTTTTTAAATAACTTAAGGTAATAGTTATTGAATGTCCCTGGTGTCTACTGTCCATCCCCCATATGTCTTTCATGCTGCAAAACCTCCTGTTCTGTTAATTTTTTAAGTCACTTAGGGGGATATTTAAAATGTGCTTGTTTTTAAGGTCACCAGTACTTCGAGAGTTGCTTATTAGTCTAATGGAGTTTAGAGATATGGCAGCCCCCTCACACACAAACACACACACACACACACACACACACACACACACACACACACACACACACACACACACACACACACGCACACACACGCACGCACACACACACACGCGCACACACACGTGCACACACACACAAACTCACCATAGAATGGCCCCCATACCAGATCACATATGATCGCACCCATTCACTCATACATCCACACACACCCACACAGACACAGTCACACAGATTTCTTCATAATAGGAAACAAAACTTAACAGTTTATACATACACAAAACAATTAAATGATTAAAAATAGCTAATAAACATAATTTAGACATATTATATTTCATTTTGAAAATACTTGTAACATAAATAAAATCATTTAAACTAGAAAATGTATCTGCTTTAAAATAAACTCCAAACTAATTCTCTATATGAGAGAGATATTTCATTCACCCCCTCTAGATTTCTTAAGCATCTTTTACAAAATAAAAAAATAAAAATGTACAAAAGGTAAGAAGAATATTCTATGGATGGGATTCAGAAAAAGATTCACATGCCCACATAAACCTCTGTGACCAAAAAGGGCAATTTCAGAAAGTACAGTTTTGTACCTACCACAAATGTAGATATTCGAGTGTTCACCCTGCTGCAGTCATCACACTTGGGTTATCCTGCCGTCAGGCGGTCCAGCAGTCAGCCTGAGTTCCAAAGTCTTGGTCCAGCATTGGTTGCTGTCGCTTCTTCCCTGACGTCAGTGCGCCGGGGGTATATAAGAGGCATCCAACGCCATTTTCTTCAGTTTTTCTTGCCCCAGATGTCAGGTGCCCCCAATAGGTAGGCAAAATATATATATATATATATATATATATATATATATATATATATATATATAGCTAGATAAAAATAAAACAATACCTTTAGGGACAAGAAAATGCACCACAGAGGTTGTATAGGATAGTGTGGTATAGATAAGTTCAGCTAGTTCAGAGGGGATGGAGGGAGGGTAACCTGGACTGCAGCAGGGTGAACACTCGAACATCTACATTTATGGTAGGTACAAAACTGTACTATGTTCATCGTGTTACCCTGCTGCAGTCATCACACTTGGGTTGAATCTCAAAGCTAAGGATGGGAGGTGGAGTTAAACAGGGTTAGAAGAAGCTAGTAGGCCCTGCAAAACTGCAGTGGCAAAACCAGCTCTAGTCTTAGAATATAGAGGTAAGTGATAGTGTTTGGTGAAGGTGTGCACTGAACTCCAAGTTGCAGCTTCCAGAATATCCTTGGTTGGCACCCCCCTGAGAAAGGCTGCTGAAGTAGCTGTAGCCCTGGTGAAGTGGGACCTAATGTTAGCAGGTACCCGTTTCCCATGATGCGTGTAGCAGAAACGTATGCAATGCCCTATCCATTTAGAAATGGTCTGTTTTGAGATAGCTTTTCCTTGTGATCCTGTAGCATAGGCTACAAAGAGCTGGTCAGATTTTCTGAAAGCCTTAGTTTTATCCAAGTAGTAACGTAATTGCCTGTGAATGTCCAAAGAGTGCAGGAGTCTTTCTCCTTTGTTCTGGGGATTTGGGAAAAAGGTGGGCAAATGAATGGTTTGGTTTAGGGTCACACTTGATACCACCTTTGGCATAAAGGAAGGGTTAGTTCATAGAGAGACTCTGTCTTGATGAAAAATGAGGAAAGGCTCCACTGCCATTAGTGCCTGTAGCTCTGAGACTCTTCTAGCTGAGGTTATTGCTAGTAGCAGGGCAGTTTAAATCAGCTGAAAAAGCTGGTTCAAAGGGTGGCAGTGTAAGCTTTTCCAGAACAAAGTTGAGATCCCAAGTAGGTGTTGGTGCTCTCCTTGGCGGTCTTATGTTCTTAGCCCCTCTGAGATACTGTCTTAGGAGTGGAGGTGAGAATAAAGGACGATCCGTGTTGTAATGAGCTGAAATTGCTGAGGTGTGGATCTTAACAGATGAAAAGGAAAGTCCTTTGTGCAACATCTCAGTTAAATATTGTAGAATCTGAGGAATGTTTGGATCAAGGGGATTTTGGCTTTTTGTCTGAATAGGTTTTCCTGGTGCTGGGCCTCCTGGCCTCCAGAATGACATCCACAACAGCTTTAGATAGAGGTGTTGGCTGGTTGTTTAGGTAATTTGCCATGCAGCCAGGTTTAAAGTCTTGAGCTGGCTGTGTAGAATCTGATTGTCTCGCTGGGTGAGCAGGTGAGAAATTTGTGGTAAAATCCATGGCGGGCCATGGGCCATGTTCCTTAGAATTGGATACCAATGCTGGCGTGGCCAGTCTGGTGCAATGAGTATCATTTGTGGCCTCTCTAATTTGACTTTCAGCAGTACCTTTGCTAGAAGAGGCAGTGGAGGAAAGGCATACACTGTTAATGTTTTCCAACTGAATGAGAGGGTGTCCACTTTCCAAGTTTGTGGATGGAATGTCCTTGTGCAAAACTTTTGAAGTTGGTAGTTTTGGGGGCTTGCAAACAGATCTATGTCTGGGAGTCCCCATTTTTGAGCTATCATTGCAAATACTTGTGGATCTAGTTTCCACTCGTGTGGATCCATGATGTTTCTGCTTAGGTCGTCTGCCAATGCATTTTTCTTTCCTGGCAGGAATTGTGCTTGTAATTGAACCTGGTAAGACAGTGCAGTGTTCCACAAGTTCATTGCTTGCCTGCATAGAGGGTAGGAATGTGTGCCCCCTTGCTTGTTTATGTACCACATTACTGTGGTATTGTCCATCTTTATTATTAGTTGTCCTGGGTGTAAGAGGTCCTTGAAAACTGTTAGGGCATTCTGTACTGCTAGCATTTCTTTTTGATTGATATGCAAATGCCTTTGATCTGTAGTCCATTTGCCCTTAATGCACTGTCCTGCCATGTGTGCTCCCCAGGCATAGTCCGATGCATCTGTTGTCATAGTTTGCCTGGCTGTGGGTAAGGTGAATAGCTGACCCTTGTTGAGGTGACATGCCTGTGCCCACCATAGAAACTCCTGTTGAAGGCAGGGAATGAGTGGTATCATTGTTTCCAAACTGTGGCTGTGCTGAGTCCATACGCTTTTCAGGTACCATTGTAATTTCCTCATATGCAGTTTTGCAAATGGTATTAGTAGTATGCAAGATGCCATGAATCCCAAGGCCTGCAGAATTTTTCTTGCAGGGAGTTGGGTCTTTGTTGCCATTATTTTGAAATATTGAGTCAGCTGTTGTTGCTTGTCTGGCATGAGATAAGCCATCTGGGCCGTTGTATTCAAGCTGGCACCCAGGAATATTAGGTTTTGTGAGGCCACTAGTTTTGATTTCTTTTCATTTACTGTGTACCCTAGGCAACTTAGAAGGTGTTTGACAAATGCCAGATGCTTTTAAAGAATGTCCTTGCTTTCTGCTTGAATAAGGCAGTCATCCAGGTATGGGTATATTTGAATTCCTCTTTGTCTGCAGTATGCAATTACTGGTGCCAGGCATTTTGTGAAGACCCTGGGTGCAGTAGATAAGCCAAAGGGCAGTGCAGAGAATTGATAATGTGTTGAACCTGCAATGAAGAGGAGGTATCTTCTGCAATTTTGTCTGATAGGGACATGCAGATATGCCTCCTTGAGGTCCAACGTTACTAGCCAAGCATTCTTGCCCAGCATGGGAAGAAGCTGCTGTAATGTTAGCATCTTGAATTTTGGTACTTGCAGATAAGTGTTCAGAACTTGAAAGATCCAGAATGGGTCTCCATGCTTTGTCTTTTCTTGGGACTAGAAAGAGTCTTGAGTAAAATCCTTGTCCTTGCTCCTGTGTGGGTACCTGTTGAATGTCTCTCATGTCCATGAGAGCTGTAATTTGTTTTTGTGTCTCTGTCCATTGATTTGGTGGCAGGTTTGGCATTCCCTTTATCTTTGGCAAGGTATGAAAGTGGAATCTGTATCCTTGAGAGACAATGTTTAGGACCCATTTGTCTTTTGTGATGATGTGCCAGTTGTCTGCAAAAAATGCTAATTTTCCCCCCAAGGGAGCTGCCAGGAGAGATTTGCTTGGTAGTTTGAGGATTGAGTCATTGTGTTTGTCTTCTGCTAGCTTGGGGCCTGTCTTCTCCTCCTTTCTGGGTTGCAGTACCCCATTGGCGAGGTTTGTAAGGGCCTTGTGACTGACCTCTGCCCCTTTGGCATCTGTATTTGCCCCTCTGTGATCTGTCAGAAGCTGGAAAGGACCAGTTTTACGTTGGCCAATTTCTGCTGAAGCAAGGGGGTTGTACCTGCAAAAAATCCTTGACCGTCTGCATAGACTTAGCCTTATCCTCCATTTTCTTTAAAACCTCTTCTGCTTTGACACCAAATCATACATCCTTCTGTAAAGGTGCATCCAATAATTTTGCTTTAATATGATCAGGAAGGGTTTGTTCTTTTAACCAAGCATGTCTACGTATGACAGAGCCAGTAACAGCTGCTCTACAGGAAGCGTCCAATGAATCAAATCCACGTTGTAAAGTATGTTTGCCCACCTGTTCAGCTGCATGCAACAGATCCTGCATTTCCTTGAATTCAGACTGTTCAGTATATGTGTTCATTTTTTGTTTTAATTGAGACATTAGGGATTGCTGATATTTCAGCATGTGAAACTGACAATTTAATGCTCTCATAGCCAGAGTTGCTGAGATGTATATTTTCTTTCCCCATCTATCTAGGGCTCTGGAATCCCTTTCAGAGGGCACAGGATTTTTAGCCATAGAAGCTTTAGCCCCCTTGGGATCCTGGGAAATTGTTTCTGGGTCAGCCACAGGGCTTTTATAAAGGAATTTGTGTGAGTCAGGTACTCTGTAGTATCTGTCTGGTTTGGCTGGAGCAGGAGGTAGAGAGTCTGGATTTAGACTAGACTCCAAGTAAACATCATCCACAATATCTAAAACTGGAGGGATAGCAAGAGGTCTGTGCTGCGGTAGTAAAAGGAACTCTCAGAGCCTTTTCTTAGAATCAGAGTAGTCCTGGCCTTCCCAGTGGAAATGTTCCCTCATAGTATGTAAAGTTTCCCCAAAGGAGTAGTCTTCAGGGGGAGATGTTGAGGGAATAGAGTCTTCAGCATCAGAGTCTTCATAAGGGGGAAAAGTGTAATCCTGTTCCTCAGAAGAATCTGAGGAAATTGAAACCTGGTCGGAGGAAGCATAATCCTCCTTTTGTCTTGATCTTTTATCTGGAGGGGGATGGGAACCCCTGATTAGGGTAATCAAATCTTCAGTGATCTTAAACATCTGTTTCTTAGGCTGATGTACAGTCTTCTTTGGTTTTAAAGGAGTTTTAAGCTTAGCATAAGATTTAGTGGAGAGTGTAATCTGTCTGAAGACACCTTCTGCAACCGAAGGTGTTTCCATTGCACCGGGGTCTACTTCTGCTCCGGTGTCGGAAGGGCCTAATGAAGATGGCTGCATCAGCCTAGTAGACTCCGCTTGAGAATCCGTAGCTGTCTGGGGTTCCAGTTCTGCAGTCGTCAGGGGCTGCGTAGGCGCCTCACTGAAAACCGGAGAACTGGTGACAGGCCCAGCAGAGGCCTCGGAGTCTGGCTTGTTCCTAGGCTGCCTGTCCTTATCCTTGCGTTTTTTATGCATGTCGGTCATCGGCCGCTCCGACGGCATGATATAATTAAATTTCCTACCAAAGTAATGTCATGCAAAGTCAAAACAGCTTTTGATAGTTCGTTTATTAAACCTAGCACAAAACCGACAACCTGTGACGTTGTGGTCTGGGCCTAGGCAAGGAATACAATAAGAATGGAAGTCCTTATGAGGTATTTGCTTCCCACAAGAAATGCAATTGTTAACTTTTTCTGACATCGGACTGAGGCAAGAAAATGTTCCCCCAACGGGATACTTAGCTTTATTGAAGACTTCGGACTGAAATTCGAATCGAAAATCTCAGGAGTCGGCCGACCGGCACTTGTGAACTGCTTCTGCTTCGGGCACCGCGTGGCAAGAAAGACTGGAGAAAATGGCGTTGGATGCCTCTTATATACCCCTGGCATACTGACGTCAGGGAAGAAGCGACAGCAACCGACGCCGGACCAAGACTTTGGAACTCAGGCCGACTGCGGGACTACCTGATGGCAGGATAACCCAAGTCTGATGACTGCAGCAGGGTAACACGATGAACATCTTGGGAAATACAATTCATAGATGTGTTTAGCCACAATGAGGAAGACCTCATTATCAACTAATTCTCAAGTCCCTGAGTTGCATGTAATTACCGCTGGTGCTTATGGTAATTACCAGTGTTGGTATTATGCATCGCATGGACACAGGTACCGCCTCCTTACTCACTATCTTATACACATGCAGACATTCATACACACAGACACTCATAGATATCCCCACACAGAAATAGTCACTCAGGATGACATCCCCACTTAGTTGCACTCACAGACATGCTCACCAGTTCATTAATATGCAAAAGCACAGACGTACACACTGACACACACAGATACACACACACACACACACACACACACACACACACACACACACACACACACACACACACACACACACACACATACACACACACACACAAGCACACATCTCAGCTTTCCCCTGATTTTACAGAATGTCTCTGATGTTGCCTTTTAGATTTGCCCTGCCCCGTGCAGTTGAAGGAGGTTTACAGTTAGTCAACAAAGTCAGACATTAGAGTTTCATACATCTTAATGTTCTGAAAATGATTCATGATTGCACAACCTGCTCTGCTATTAACTTTTTAAGTCAATTACTGGAATATTTAAATATTGTTCTTGACTTTGGGTCTTAATTCCTCCATTATTTTCATTGTTGCATCCTGTACAGGAAAACCAGTCTAAACACATGCAGTGGGAAATGGAACTCACAACCTTCTGACCTTCCAGCATCAAAGACGAGTGCGCTACCTGCTGACATACGCAGATGCACTTGTTCATTTTTTTTTTTTTTTTGTGATAGCTGTCGCTAGGCATGATTAGGACTATATAAGGTAGGAATGTTATGGGTGTGTGTGTGAATTCTCAAGTCTTTTCTTTTGAAAGAAATATAAAAAAATGGTAAGATTGCTTTGACTACTAAAACAAAATGTTACTGAAAATGTTTTTTCTTTTATCTCCTTCATACTGAAATGGTTGTCTGTTCATATTTCATTTTTGCCTCTGAGTTGTGGTAGACTAATGCTTAGAGAGCCTGTTAACGCCTGTTACAGAATGTTACCCTGTGCAGAATAATGCAGTTTGTCATCTTGTTGCATCTAAACAAATGGTATGAACAGTATGAACACAGAGCAAAAATCTATTCAAATAGTAAGGCAATCCTTAAATGTGAGAAGCCATTAATAACAGCGCAGCAAAAATGTACAGCAGAGAGAAAATCTACAGAGAAGGTTATGAGCAAGAAGATAAAGAAGGTCAGAGCTTTGAAAATGTGCAGTAGCAGGACGAAAGAAAACATACAGAGTAGCTATATACACTGATAAACAATGAATTCTACAACAATTTTTCTAGCAGTTGAAAGTGTATCTTAATAGGTCAACAGCATCATATCAACTAAACTGCTTTATAGTCATTTGTACTGCATTAAGTACTTTAAGGAGGCATTTTGCAGGCTAACTTGTAATATCAGGTTGGTGAATTACTGTAAAATGTTCATAGGATCATAGGAGGTTACTAGGCTATTGGCCCTGAGGCCCTTATAAGCCTAGCCAAGAATTTAGCCCATGTTTAGACAAATCAGCACCTGATGCCCCTGTCGAGCAGGGACATGGGTGGAATCCCAGGAGTATATTTTCTGTTTCCCATCCAGTTATCCAGGTTGCACTTCAAAAGGGGTAAAGAGGTACTCTGCTTGATGTGGAGAGGGAGCCTATTCCATAGACAGGGGAGTCTCTGGGACACAAACCTGTCCTGTCAACAAGTTTTGTTGATGTCACAGACCAGGTTGAGGCCACGTGTGTGGGTTACTCGAGTGGAACTTGACTTGTGGATATGCAACAGTCCCATCAAGGTGGGGTCCATGATCTCCTTGTATGCCAGACAGAGGTCACCTCTGAGGAGTCTGTATGAAACTAAGTAGAGGGATAGGGCTTTTAGCCTATCTTTGTAGGGTAGATGTTTGAGGCCCTGGATTCTCCTGGTGAGGAACATCTGTGGTCTCTCCAGCTGCTGCATGTGCTTTGCAAGGTACATGCTGAAAGGGGCGTTGTACTCAATAATGGGCCTTATAAGGGAAGAATACAGGGATGTTATGACCTCCTTGTCCCTGGATGAGATACCCTTCCTTATGAGGTGGGGCATGTAGAAGGCTTTCCATACAATGGAAGCAACATGGTGGTCAAAAGTTAGGTTGCTATCAACCTGGGTGCCCAAATCCCTCATGACTGATTGCGTGTTTAGGACATTGTTATTAATGTGACAATTTGTGGGGACGTCACTCTCCCCAAAGGGGATGATGATGCATTTTTTGAGCTTGAGGCCATGTTTCTACATAAAGATACTACTTTATAACATTAGTTACTAATAGTGAAATACTAACTTGCTATCATCTGATGTCCTACTAACCACTACAGATTTTGAACAATGGTGATATGATTGAGTTTGTCCATTAAAATTCAAATGTGTTAAATAATATGAAACTGCATATTTAACAACTGTATCAGTTAGTAAAAATCATAATAAAGCAGTTTCACTCTGCTCATATGTCTTAGAGACTTTTGTAAGATCTCAATTGTAAAAAGACGAAGGCATTAATTCCTGAAAGTACCATGGTATTATGCGTTTTCCACAATTTATCCATTTTTTTTAGAATGTTGGGTTGCTAATAGTTAACCTGTGATTAAACAACAATTGAGGTAAGTCACTTTCAGCCACAACCTGCTAAGTTTAAATTTTTTCTAGACTCTTTGCTGTTTATATTCACCTCAGATGTTCAACTATAATCAAATGGGCCAGACTTGGGTGAAATAGAGCCCCATGCAAAGGACTCTATGATATGTGCCCCCACACCCATGCACAGTGGTCTACCCAGACCCTCCAGTGACAATTTGTTCTCTCTCACATACATATTACTTTTTTTTTCACATTTTTGTCTTACATTGCTGATGCTGAGCTGGAGTGTGGTTTGCCTCCAACCTTGCAACATATTTTACCTAGCTAAAACTGTACTGTCATAACTGTGGAGGAAATAACTGATTTAATCTAGGGTTCAGGACTGCTTGCCCTTCAAAAGCCATTAGGATGTAACTGATCTGAGGTGTATTTCAGAGATTTTTCCAACCTCATGATCCAGTGATGGCCTGAACAACAGTCATGAGTAAGGAAACAAAATCATTCTTGTTTTTTTGTTTGCTTTATTTCAAGAAAAAGAACAAGCTATGCCAAAAGCTTAATGTTCAAAACCAACTAAATAGCAGTTCAAAATACATGTCAAATGCAAATCTTGAGAGTTTATATACATCATATTTGAAAAAGTGCCTATTTCCCTACTTACCCTCCCCCAGAAAAAAATATAACAACATTCTGTGTACCACGCTGGTGTTAGACTAGGATGAAACTGAATGAATGTATAGCCACAGGCATATAGTTCAAGTTGTCGCTGTTATACACATAAACAACATGCCTCATTATGCCTATCTCTAGAAGACAGTCACCTTCTGTGTGACCCTCTAATGACAGACTGTGACAAATGTGAAGATACAAATGGCCATAGTAATATAACTGAGTTTGCTACTGTCAGACTTATGCAGAGTATGTCTCCTTTTCTCTGGCCATGACTGTTAGTTACTTGTATAGATGTATGAGAAAAGTAAGAAAAGTGAAAGAATAATGATCTGTTAACACACACACACACATAGATGTGCCCACCAATCGCTGTATCTTGTATGATTGTTTTCACCATAGATGTTTGACTGAGAGCAAATTAATTTTATATTTTTATTTATTTTTTGTTCACCAGATTAGTCCCACTAGGCTAGTAGCCTATTTTCTTTGGAAACTTGAAGTGATATTTAGACGACTAAGGGATAGTTGGCCAGGGTATTGGGGATCATCCCCTACTATTTTTAGTAGGTGCCAATAGATCTTGTGTAGCCACCTGAGCTACCACCAACTCAGCAGATCGGACACCCAGGATTGCAGCACCACCTAATGTTACACTGTGGTGCCAGCAGTTTTGAAGAGTAATCCAATTACCTGGAGTGGGAAAAGAACCCACAACCTTCAGATTTTCCATCACCAATGGCAAGCATGCTACCTGTTGAACCATTGACATTGAATGAATAGAAATGAAAATATTGGCAACAGTAATGTATTTTTGCTTGCTGCTGTCAGGAGCATAGAGTGCAACCCACTGCAAACTCCCCTCTTTCACACAAATGTGCAAGCACACACACACACACACACACACACACACACACACACACACACACACACACACACACACACACACACATGCACAGATTTGATCACCAATTACAGCCACTCCTCTTACTGTGTACATCTCAGTAATCTGCATGTGATCAAATGAATGAATAAATACATACATAATGGCATAGGAATGTATTTCATCTGTCTGCTGCCAGAATCATACAGTGCAACCCATTACATCCCCACTGTAGACACACACACACACAGACACACACACACACACACACACACACACACACACACACACACACACACACACACACACACACACACACACACACACACACACACACACACACACACACACACACACACACACACACACACTCTCTCTATTAAATAAAAAATACTTACTTCCCATAGACTGCCTAGCAGTAGCATTAATAATGTTATTTAAATAAATAAATACATAAGTAAACCTTAATTAAAAAGGAACAATTACCCCATAGTGATAAAGCTGTGTCCACTTCTTTCACTTTTTCAGGTTGCCTTAGTCACCTGAGGCTGCCCAAGCCAAAAGAAAACAGCTCATCATTTGGTTTCATCCTCCCTCCCCTGGTAGCACCCCCTACTTCCTCTGCAGCTCCTCCTATCTCACAATCACTGCCTCTCAGGGTGAAGTATGCTTTCTCATGCTAGTGTTTCCTTGGCTGGATAGTGTGAATGCATTATGGCAGCAAAGACTTCACCAGCTTGAAACTCCTGTAAGATTTACCCATGTGGTGAGCTAGAGCCACCCCCTCATCCCACGGTGGATAAGCTAGCAATGGTCACTCAGTCCCATCTGCCCCAGTCAGCTCTTGCAGTGACTTGAGCTACTAAACTGAATGTGGGACAAATGCAGTATAATCAGTTTAGCTTTTATGCTATGGAGCTGGCTTTATTTATCTACACTGTGGACAAAGAACACTTGCAGAACTGCCTGCTTGTTAAAGGTACAAACACTTCCTTTTATGTTTTCTAAAACATTTAAATTATTAGCTGTTTTGTTAATAAAATTGGATTTATCAAGCACAGCAATTCAATGTGAGCTTTTAACATTTTCAAGTTGGCAAATATATGCTTTCTAGCTGCTAGATCTGCCAAAGCAGTTGTCCTCTGATTTTTATCCAGATTGTTTTCCTCATTTGAGTGAATTCTAACTCACAGAATAGGGCCAGAATTGTATTTCTTACCTGCAGCTACTTTTCATAATTTTTTGCTGTAAGAATCTAGTTAATGTTTCTAGTCCTTTAAAAACATATCCTCGTCAGACAATTTAATTACTATCATAGTTTGGCTTATTATTACATAGTTTTTAATATGCACTAGATGGCACTGTCAGTATGGAAATAGGGAGTAGTTAAGGGAAGTTTTCCATAAACTGTAGACTTGAAACATTTACTGCTAAGGTCCATACATTCTATATGTGGTAACATTATTCAAGTATTCATTAAACTCAGTGAGATGTGCTTTGGTGTCTGTCAATAAGGAAAAAAATCAATAGGCATTGAAGTTACAATAAGGTTCATAGGTTCATAGGTTGGTACTAGGCTATCGACCCTTGGGCCTATAGAAGCCTAGCCATAACAATTCCCTGGCTATTTCTTCCCACACTATTTACTTCCCTGGACCCCTGTCTAGCAGGGCGAATGACATGATCCCCAGGGTGAATTTCCTTTCTCCCATCTAATCGTTAAGGTTCCTTTTGAAGAGGGTCAAAGAGGCACTCTGCTTGACATGTATGGGCAGTCTATTCCAGAGTCTGGGGAGTATCTTGGTCAATAAACAGTTTAAACTGGGACTTAAACACATTTTTTTTCACACTGACACAGGCAATATTGTTGCATTCTAGAACCACAATGGCTTCATATTTATGCCATTTACCTGTTGAAAAAGTTCAATATTAAACTGGAAATAAATGTTGTAAAATTAATTCCATTATACAACTGACAGTCTCTCTCTTGTTGGCAGACAGCATAGTGTCCATTACTAGATATTCTGGTAATATGTCTGTATCAAAAATCATGGAGAGATAACAGATATAAGTCCAGTTCATAAGTAATAACAAGAATAGCAGTGTCCTTAAAATCTGCTGGCAACATCTTCTGTAAAAATGCCAAGAATCATTGAAATGACTGGCTATAAGTGTCATTAACTCTTTGACTGTGTTTCACATTTATTGACAGAGGATCAGTTTTGTATACCCAAGCGGATATTATTGGTCTAGACTGTGGGTTGTACAAATCCTTAGAAATCTTGGTGATGTTGAATAACATGGGCCACTTTGGAAATTCTACAGTGAGAAACTGAAATGTGTTTGGAGTGCATTCTTTTTTCAGACAACATATCTATTAAAACATCAATGCACTTACGAGCCTTACTGATATCCAGCCAACTCACACACTTTCATATTTCAGAAGTTAATGATGCCTGATGCATTGGTGGATTAAATGTGCTATTTGTCAAATTTAAATTAGTGGGTAATTGACATATTTAATAACTTTAATTTAACTTGCAAATAAACAGCTTTCGCTGCACTATAGTGTCGATGCTGGCTGTCCTTAATGAAATTAATGAAAATTGTTGTTTCAAAACCCATTAATGATGGTTGTTGAGAATTTAGCTGCTTAGACTTTGAATCTGAAATGAAGTGGAAATATGTATTTTCTCTAGTTTGAGATGTATATATATATATATATATATATATATATATATATATATATATATACATACATACATATTTCTTTTTTTTTCGGTTTTTATAGGGGGTTTGGGCTCACTGTTTTCAAAATTAACTTTTTGATAAAAAGTGAGCCAAAAATAGACTGTCAAAACCTCTAAAGTAAACCATCCTGTATGCTTTGTGGATCTTGTAGAAGGAGCTTCCATTTTTTCTGAACCAATCTCTCGGATATGCTTGGTTGCCTGCTGCAGAAATTCATTGTTTTCACAAAGCAGGTAATGTTAGGTGCAATAACAGGTGGATTTTCATTCAAGTCATTTTTTTTCTTTTTTGGAAGTACATAGTCCTCATCCCCATCATAGTCCTTTTTATGTCTAATAAACTTATTTCTCATTTCTGATAAAGTTAATTACTGCCTTTTCAATCTGATGAAAATATTGTCATATGATTTTTTTACATACTGCAGACTGAACATTCTGACCTATTTCATTGCTGTGCATTTTTAATAGTCAAGTATGTCCATTAATTCAATATCTACCTAGTCAAACAGACAATATTAGATTTCTTTCAAAAGTCTTCCTGTTTATCAGCAATGAGCAACAGTAGCACTTCATCTCTGGTGGTGCCGTCTACAGAAATGGATCCAGTCTCACTAGTCGCTTTTGTCACTGCTTCATGAGATGAGGAGTGCAGATCTGCTGCATCCAAGAGTTCCTCAAAGTGTACCTTATAGCTCTTGACAATGCCATTAATCAAGGTTAGCATTTCCATACCCTTGTTGAGGACAGCCTGAGTCATGAGTTGTCTTTCCTCTACTAAACTTGCCAGCTGGTTTACTGAAACCTCTTTGATGCCATCCAACATTTTCCATGGCTTTACTACATACCTTATATTCCAGACCTTCATTACAGTCACTATTACAGCAGCTACTGCCTTACTGCACCATCATTATCTTCCAGTCAAATCCAGGCACTCTTTCCTCCATTAACATTGCATGACCGGCTTCTTTGTTTAAATTAATGGCTTCTCTCATTTCTGATGTCCACTAGAAGTTCCTAGGGTTATTGCCATGACAACCATTAACTGTCTTCACCCAGAACTCCTAGTCTATTGCTTCAACATGGTCAATCTAATGTCCATGCCCACAGTCTCCTACTGTATGTGGCAGATGCTCTGCTGGAGGAGACAGAAGATGAACGCGTCCCTCACAAAATTAAGAGCTAGGTATTCCCAGAACTCTGACACTATAAGCCTGGGTTTCTGGTGCTGCCATACTGTACTCCTGTCATCTGACCCAAGCTGACCACAAAGTGATGATCAGCTGATAGCTTAGCATTAGTCTTGACTTGAATGTCAACAACATATGGTCTCAGGTCTGATGCATTGACTCTAAAGTTGTCCATTGACCTCTGTCACATAGCGCTCTGGTAACAAGTATCATTATAAGCATATTTGCTTTTTGACATGACATTTCTTCTAGACTGCCCATGACTAGCACAGATGTCTAAAAACAATGTACCAATCAGGCTATGATCAGGTAAGCCAGTCTTACTAATAACTCACTTCCAGGTATCTCCACTGTTTTTGATGTGTATATTAAATTCCTCAGTAGAGTTATGGAGTTAGTTGTTGGCACCCTGTCAAGCTCATTACCTACAGTCTCTAGCAGGATCAGATACTCTGAATACTAGGTAGGTACAGTTGAACAAACAACAATGTTAGCAGGATCAGATACTCTAAATACTAGGTAGGTACAGTTGCACAAACAACAATGTTAGCAGGATCAGATACTCTGAATACTAGGTAGGTACAGTTGCACAAACAACAATGTTAGCAGGATCAGATACTCTGAATACTAGGTAGGTACAGTTGCACAAACAACAATGTTAGCAGGATCAGATACTCTGAATACTAGGTACAACAATGTTTTCCTTCTGAAAATCATAGTTCCAGTGATGCAGTCCTCTTGTCTGTTTGTATAAACTCTTAATGGTACAGAATACAACATGGTGTTCTGAGTTGTAAGTGTCCTGTCCCTGCATTCACCTGACACCTCTTCTAAGGATAAGCTCCAGACAAGGGGAAAGATTACTATCCCCTCTAAGAGGTCTGCCTCCAGAAAATATGCTATGTGTACTTATAAGACCAATAAAACTTAGTTGATTCTTTTTATGCCACTGTACAACTTTGGCTCCTTTTCTAGTAGGGATGTGACATTCCATATCCAAACAGCCAGCTTCTATTTTCATGATCAAGTCGATCCATCCCCCTCCTACCTGCCGCTTATCTGGAACTGCATCAGACATCCCCCGCATTGTCTTGTGTAGTGAATCATTAAGTAATATGAAGTAAGTTTGTACATACATATATATATATATGTATATATATATATATATATATATATATATATATATATATACATATATATATATATGTATATCTACTCATACATACGGGTCTACTTCAAAGGATCAAAATTTCACAACATCGAACCCCTGATCTGTGAAGACCAGATGATCAAACTGAAGTTGTGAAATATCATACAATGCGAATGGAGATCACTGTATAGTGCAGAATGAGAATTTACAGTTCTCTTCACTGAAGTATGATCTCAAAGTTGGTATATTTAAGTAGCAGGGGGTGTGGAGGGTGCAGGGGGTCTTGCCCTCCCCCCCCTGCAAAAACATGAAAGAAGATTGTTTATTTTTTTGTGTTCAATATTTTACAACATCGATCATCAGTTCTTCGATGACCAGAGGTTCAATGTTATAAAATTTTGATCCTTTGAAGCAGACCCATACATACATATATATATATATATATATATATATATATATATATATATATATATATATATAAATATATATGTGTGTGTATATATATATATATATATATATATATATATATAGATATATATATATATATATATATATATATATATATATATATATATATATATATATATATATATATATATATATATATATATATATATATATATATATATATATATATATATATATATATATATATATATATACACACACATATATACACACACACACGCGCGCGCGTGTGTGTGTGTGTGTGTGTGTGTGTGTGTGTGTGTGTGTGTGTGTGTGTGTGTGTATGTGTGTTTGTGTGTGTGTATAGACATATATGGATTCACTTCAGAATCTCGAAATTCCGAAACATCAAATCTCATAGGATTGAGACCATATGATCAATGTTTCAGAATATCGAAATTCCGAAAAAACAAAAAAAAAACAATTTAAACATTTCTGCAGGGGGGCAAACCCCCTGCACCCCCCCACCCCCACTACTTAAATATATCAACTCCGAGATTGCACTACAGCGTGGAAATGGAAATCTCCCATTCCACGCTGTATGCAGATCTCTGTTCAGAATTTCGAAATTCTGAAACTTCAGTCATGTGGTCTCGACCATATGTATTTTATTTATTTATTTATTTTACATTTGTTGACCGGGAGTATCTGACTGAGCTAAAGCCCTTTTTCAGCGGAAGCCTGGGGAGAAAAGCTCCAATATAGAAAGAAATTTAATAACAGTTTTTACACTCATAGCAATATACAAAAGGTTACCATTTTGGTAAAGTAGTTGGCAAGATTAAACAATACAAATCAAAAGAGATAAAAAGTGTAACACATAGGAAGTTAATTGTTTTAGTTTCAGTAGGTTAGGCTATCTAACAATACTAAACAGAGTACAGACAATACTTTAGGAGAATTTCTTAGGAAGTAAAGGGAGTAAGTTATTATGTTAGGTGGTGAGTAATTGTTATACATTTCAGAGAGTTGGTCATGGTCAATGTAGTTGTGAACAGTGACAAGTCCAGTGTTTTTTAAAATAGTCTTTGGCAGCTAATTTAAATTATTTGGGGTGAGTAAGGTTCCTTATTTCTAGTGGGAGTTTATTCCATGCAATAGAGGGATGATAGCTATACAGATTACAGCCTGCCTTGGAACTGGGTTAATGAACCTTTAACAGATCTTGGGATGCGCTTTGGAGATGCCTGGTAGAGCAATCATTAGAGATGAGAGGTGCTGGAGCAGGGCAGAAGGATGGCTGATATAGAATAGAGTGAATGATATGCAGCTGAGATTGAAGAAGCAGGTGAGGTAGTTCTAGGCAGTTTAGGTATTTTAGGGAGAGACAGTGTGAGATTTATATGTTTGTTGAGCAGCAAATCTTGCTATCTTGTGATAGGTTGATTCCAGTTTGGTAAGTTTGGGAACAGTAAGTCAAACATGGTAGAAGGTATGCATGAGTAAGAGTAACTCTAGCTTCTGTTGAGAGGAATTTGTTATTCCTGTACAGGAGTCCTAGCTTCTGATGTTTTTTTTTTATACAGCTGTAAATGTGTAAATCAAATTTTAGTTGATCGTCAATGGTAATGCCAAATAGTTTTGTGCTTGACTCAACTTTTATGGGAGTATTGTTTAGGGACATTATGGAAAAGGATGTCTTGATGTGGTTACTAGTTTTAGGGAGAAAAAGTAGCAATTTTGTTTTTGTAGGGTTAAGAATGAGCTGATTATTTGTTAGCTATGCTTGTACTGAGGTAAAGGAAATATGAAATTCATGATTTCAGGATTGCGATATTCTGAAGGGAACCTATATATATATATATATATATATATATATATATATATATTTATATATATATATATATATATATATATATATATAGGTTTACCGTTAAATGGTCGACAGTAACTTGGTCGACAGCCACCTCCTGGACCATGGTAGGAGCGACTGTCGGAATGTCAACATTCATTTGTACGTCCATTTAAAAGGACATACACGGGCAGGGAGTTTCAGCATGTATTTCAATGGGAGATTTCCACCTTAAGGTTGACAGAATTTGTCGACATTGCTGCGTCGATCATGCAACCTACTTCATATTAATGAGTCGATGTTATTTGTCGTGGAAATCACCGTTCATGTCTGTGATTTTCATCTTTTTGATAGTAAACCATATATATATATATATATATATATATATATATATATATACACACACACGTGTTTGTGTGTGTGTGTGTATATATATCTATGTATATATATATATATATATATATATATATATATATATATATATATATATGTAGATGCACACACACACACACACACACACACACACACACACACACACACACACACACACACACACACTCGTATGAATGATCTACAGGTTGCAAAGGATACATATTACTGCAAAATTCATGTGTTCAGTTGAACTGAAAATATAGTACACTTTGTAAAGAAAGAAGGGGCTTAGTACTGTGATGAACACTTAAGTGAAGTCTTTGAATACATGTGGTCTGATTCACATTTGACTCTACATATTCAATAAGCTTTATTGGGAGAGAAATGATTCAGTAATAAGAGTGCAATACAGACTAATGAGTCAACATCAAAATTATTTTGTAGCTTTCAAACGATACCATAACAAACATTTCCTATATTTCTTTACTTTTGTGTTTGTCTGCATTTCACTTTATGTCTACTTCCATTGCATCCTTGTTTAGACAATGTTTTCTTGATCTGTAAGATGCATTTACTCCAACCTGACTTGAGTACTAGAAAACATTTTTTTCTCCTAAAACGATGCTCACAACCAAAACTGAAATGTGTTTGCACTTTTGCAAACAGTATCATAATACCTTTGCAAGGAATTTTGAGTAGTATAGTTTGCAAAAATAAGACAAATTTGCATTAGGACATTGCATACTTACAGGATAATGATTGTCAGAATAAAGAAGAAAAGTGAACTCTCAATTAAGTTCTCATAAATCCATATGACCCAGTAAATCTTCATGGACTTTAAAGCAGAAATCCATATTGATATGGTTTCATACATAGTTTCTTGTCCTCGGAAAGGGCCACAATCAATTGATGGCTTTTCTCTAAAAATGAAAAGAAAATCTTTATTAGACAAAGTAAACTCCAGTATATGTTCTTTATAAACTGAAGGGGACATTTTTCACTGAATCAAAATCTTTGAAAACAAAGCTAAGCATTCAATGGAATATACAAGATGTGTCCCTCACAAAAGTCTGCATTGTGTGACATAACACCATTTCAGACTGAGATGTGATATCTGTATTCATTTTTAGTATTAGAATTGTACTTATTTACTCTAAATCTATCCTTACTTATTTTATCCACTACTGAGGTAAAGTAAATCACAAATCAAATGGGACACAGCTTTACTCGGATTTTAAATCTGAAGAGCCTGAGGCCTCAACCAGTTGTATATAGGCTAAGGACACAAGCAGTTTTATAATGTATCTCAGCAACGAGAACTTGCTCCAGATCACAATCATTGATCATGTAGAAACTTAAATGTCATGTTTGTACTCAGGATTTGGTCATCTACAATTATCTACAATTATCTCAGCTCTTTTTTAACAGTAGTATCAAACGATCCCAATAACTTAGGAGATGATGAATTGCAACTCTTACTTTTTTCTTATTACTGTTAATATCTTTTCAAACAGTAGGTTACCAGACAGTACATAATTCTAAATTACTCACTACAGTGGTAGACAACTGACTGTAGTGATATCCTCACCTTTGTGTAATAATCATTTTATCAAAACTGGTATGTTGAGTAAATTGTTATATACCTTTTGATACTCTTCTTAACTAGTTCTCTAGGCGTTAACCCATAGCACACAGAGACATACAATGCAACTGCTCAGGCAAATCTCTTCATTTTCTACAGGGAAACTCTCGGGAAAAATAGGAATGTTCTGAGCAACACAAAAATGTTATATTAACCCCCACACTCAACTTCAAGCAGCAGTCATTTTTACAGCTCAGTTTTTTCCACTAATTCTAGTGAAAATTTGTAAATAGATGCTCCCCCAAGGCAAACTAATGTGCAATCATGATTATCATACAATTTTTAAGAATTTAGGATGATTCTTTTGAACACAACAAATAAGTCAAATTAATGAAAGAATTAAATGAAGCAGTAAGAAGCTATAGCATAGAGGATATGGATTACAATGCAGTAGCAGCCAGAGAAAATGAGAAAAAAATGAAGAGAAACTCCTATAAGGAAAATCCTGGGTCTTGAGGCAATACCTAACTTGTAGATTAATGTATTAACATCTTTACACAAATATTTAGTTCTCAGTAAAACAGGAAAAATGATACTCCTCCTCCTTAAGAGTGAATTTGCAAGCCATCTTAAAAACTATGCACCAATAATTAACCTTCCAACAATAAATAAATTGTATATTATGACTGATGCAGTTATAGAAAAAAAACAATCTTGACAATACAACAAAAAAAGAAAAAAAAAGAAAGTCATTTGGAAGAAACATTATTATTAAATAAAACAATCTCAGAAGGTTGTAAAAAGGGGGAGAATCCAGGTATGGCATGGATAGATTACAAAAACAATTCAGTAGCATCCTACATTCATCGATAATGGCATGCTTACAGATGTATAAAATGCACCCTACATAGAACAATTACACTGCAGCTAAGCCACGACAAAAAGCAAATTATTATCTCATGGAAAAATTCTGAGAGGGATAGTCCAGGGTGATTCTGTCTCACCACTGCTGTTTTGTCCTTCCCTTAAGCCATTAAGGTGTTTACTTCATATACTAGGCAATGGTTGCAGTTTAACTTTAATAAATTAGCCTGGTTTAAAGACATCTCATCTACTTTTTGTGGATGATTTAAAATTGTATAGTTTACTGTATAGTTCACCAGATGAGGTTCTCAAAACACAACAATAAATACTTAAAACTCTCACCAAAAATAAGACTAACATTTGGTCTTGATAAATGTGCAAATGCATAGTGAAAATCTTAAAGCACAAAAAAGAAGTCTAAAATGATGACAAGGATTCACGAAGCCTCCGTGTAAGAGTTATAAGTCTTACACGGAGGCTGCAGTTAAACGGAGTGATGTCAGCATGCTTTGCATATTCATGAGAGCATGCTGAATCACACCTACGTCTAACACGGTCCGTGTAAGACAGTAGGGGGCGTGTCCATAGGCTGAGCCCTGCAAGCGGACACACCCCCAGAAGTGTAAAAGTGCCCAAAGTAAACACCCACAACAGAGTCCACGGAAATGTGAATAAACACAACACAACATATGCCCCCACAGACTATGAATATAAAATATATAAATGAACATGTTATATATTTTTTTAAATTGTAAAGATGTTTAACCGTGAGTGCGCTCGTTTGCGCGGGCATGCCCGTAGCGCAGCTACAGTTAGCAGTCAGTGGGAAAGCATATAAGAACTGAATATGCAAAATAAGCCAAGAAGCAATAGCGTAGCGGTAGAGATGTTGGCTAAAGAGCAGGCATTCATGGTTCAAGCCCCTACAACACCAAAATTTTTTTTTCAAAATAAGCAGGAAACAAGTCCCTGACAAATATGTACACATAAAACCACAATTTATATAAAATGTAATGAAATAGCCCATTTATATTGAAGAGATGTGAGGTAACAAAAGAAGAAAAAATGCCAGATGTGCTCATAGCTGAGCTACAGTTTAACAGAGTGAGTGCATCTGCCAGTAGCTGAGCAGTGGTCTAACATGCTAAATCTATGTGCTCCTAAGTGAGCTGAGCGTAATATGCGTGCCGATAGCCAAATGAGGCTTAAAGCAGCGTACCCCGTTTGTGCAGAGCTGCGCACCGCGCAAACGAGCTAACCGACGGGCAACGTTGAGCAAGCCGTATCAAAACTGCCTTTACACAGACACACCCCTCAGCATGTCTAGACAGTCATGAAAAATAAAAAGCAGTGGCCAGGTTCGAACCCAGGATACTATACACCATAGTCAAAGTACCAAACCACTAAGCCATGACAGCAGTACCTAGAAATGCAATAATAGCTAATATATAGGAATGAATACAAACTGGAGCAAGACAATGCAGGTTTACTGAAGTTGATACAATTCCAAAATGGCCAATCACAGATATGTGCGGGAAAAACGGACTATATAAGCCCCATAGGCGGGAATACACAGCATAAACGATTGTAGAACTGACCTGCAGGCAGAATGACAGGAGTAGGAGAGGGTAGTAGCTTTCGAGCACAGAGGTGGGGTGTTGAGGAGTCCAGGTACATGGTCTGGCTCCTAGTCCATAATCATGAGGCCCAACTCATGCAGGGCCAGGTCCTCTGGGGAGCATACAGGGCTGAGGCGTGGGACCGGTTGGCACATGATCTCACCAGTGCCACAGGGATTTCAAGGACTGGTGAGCAGGTCCATCACCACCATGCGGACCTGAAGAGACGCAAGCAGGACCAACTGAACCTTTGGATCCAGGAGGCCCGGCAAACACCCAACGCCCCACTACTGAGTAAGTAACATTTAATTATGTATGTAAGAAATTAAACTAGCTGATATTATGGAGATGTGTATTCCAATATTACTTCATTTATATTACAGCTGCAGGTGTCCGTTCTGCAAACCGCAGAGCCTATGGTGATAGGCTGGTGCGGTTGCACCACCAGGCAGGTCAGTAATCCACTACCAGTAACTGTAAAGAAATATAAAAGTATGACAGTCAGCAAAAGAGTGCAGTGTAGTCAGTAAGGAATAAAATCTGCAAGTAACAGTGTGAAAGTGTATGCAAGTATTGCTTGATTACAAAAGTGTGTTTCAGCCTGTAAGTTAAACCGAAAAATGAAACTGTCTGACATACATTCTGAAATAAAAATGCCCTACCTGTAAGAAAATAGTACACAACCTGCAGCAGGCTGAAAAGTATAGCTGCAGAAGATGATGAAATCACATGTGTGAAATATATCCCTGTGGAAATACTGGAACATGACAGAAGTGAGGCTGCTGGAAAGGATTTTAATAACTACTGGTAAAACATGTCAATAAAGCCTAGAAGTAAGTACCATCCTGAATAGTAAAATGAAAGCAAGTGAGAGAGTGTGAGAAAGTGTCATGAATCCAGCAATACACTAGTAATAACCCCTGAATAAAGTATACTGCAGTCAAGACAGAATGAAATGCATGTGAGATTCAAAACCAAACAGCAAAATCTGTTCAAAGTGTTCAAAGTGTTGCTGCATCTGGAATGTGTATCCCAAAATCTGGATATGTTGCTCTCAGTCTGCAATATGCAGATAGGATGATTGTCTGATATACCAAACATCCACACTTGTCTACAGCTATATAAAGCAAATGTAGCAGGATGATGTAGCTGAACAAAGCTAGATATGAATGTGTATGAAGAACTATAAAATGTATATTGATGTTGCAGTAACAGTCCTATCACCAAGTTGAAATAGTTATCATATAGGAAACTGTAGTTAGAACAGTAGTGTGTATATAACTGTAGCTATTAGAAATGTACAGCATATGTATTGTTATTCGAAGGTGTTAATATTATTTTCTTTACCCCACCCTATAACCACATATAACCCATTCCACGTGAAAATGGTATGTGCAATCACAATTAACACCCCTGGACGTTTGTCCTGTTGGGTCATATATATTTGCATGTCCGTTGATGCATCTGCCCTGTTCATACATCCACACCTGATGGCCTGTTGCCATCAATTAACCCTGCATGTTGTTGGACTGTGTATTTCTGTTCAAATTATGCATGTGTTATGCACCCTGTTCAATGGTGTGAATATCTGGGTGTTTGGTTAATGGGAATACTAATGCATGCTGTTACAACTAATTGTGAATGGTATTATATGTCACTAACCCAAACTGTCATGACATAATGCAAAACATAGGACAACAGGGAAGGCGGGTTCCAGCGGACCCACCTCTCCCACCTCAGCTGGCGAGTGCACCTGGCACTAGTGCCGAGTCCGGACCCTTCTCCGGTGGCCCTGTGCCACCTGCGGGTGGAAGCACTGCAGGGGATGGGGCTCGCCCCCCCTCTGCAAGTGTGGCTGGAGTAGAACCACCACTCACCCTCCGTAGTGTCCGGACTGTGGTGCGTAGGGAGATTCGGGACTCTGTTCTTGAGCCCCTACTCCAGCCTGAGGCACGGGTGGTGCAACTAACGGTCATGCCTGTTGCCCCACCTACACAGCCCCCAGCACAGCCCCGTCCTGGGCAGTGAAGGAACAGTGGCAACTGCCTGTGGGTGGGGATATCAGTTCCACTGTTGCCATCTGTGGGCTCATGGGCTCTGGATATCCAAACCTCCGTCCCCGTCAATTGTGTAAACCCCCCACATGTGTCATACACCTCCCCTGTATGCATCTTGTTTGTCTTGTCTGTTTACCTACCCAACCTACCTCCCCAGCTGTACTGACTTCCTTCACCTGACATACCACTCTCACCTGAAAAAAAAAAAAAGGGCACTCTGTACCCACAAAAAAATTACGCCCCATAAAAATTACGCCCCATACATAGCTGCCCATTCCACACACATGTCTGCTGGACATGGAACCTATCAATTACAATTGGCTGTACAACAAGTATTATTGTTGTCCTGATACCTCTCTCAGGGGTGGAAGGTTTCAAATGTCACACCAAATTACATACATATGCACAGCTGTTGCTGATGAAGAAATGGGCAGCTATGGGCCTTACCTACATCCCTCCTGCACATCCCAAGCTTGTTTCCCTACTGTCTTACCCTCTTTGTGACCCCTTTTTCATCACTTTCCTGTCTCCCCATTTTCTTTTCTTTCAAAGAAAATAGCGCGGGTGTGCGCAAGAGTAAGCACAGTTAGTGGTTGTAAGAGGGTGTGCGCTTGTGTGCGCGGAGCTAACCGCCAGTGCGCATGCGTGGGCTCCACGCAAACCAGCGCTAACCCGGTTACAACTGCTTAAAAGTGCCTTAGTCACTTTGATTGACAGGTCTTGTAGTCAGTTCAGAAGCAAAATAAAATCCCACTGGCAGTCCCGAACCAAGGACCTTGGAAACAGTAGTCTGCATGACTTACCACTAAGCCATGACTCTTATACAAGAACATTGTGCTAAAATAAATATATCATGTAATAGTAGGAATGAATGTAAAGGGAATATAGATGTGTAGTACACAAAGCATGCCATTTAGAATTACTATCAAAACTAGTGGATTTCCATAATAGTAGTGTGTGAATAGAAACAGCCATGCTAGTTGGTAGCTAGTAGGTAATAGTGTCACTATAGCACCTTGCAAGCCACACACATACTCACAGCAGGATAATCACTGCCCATACCCCACAACCTCTTACAGGAACACATCTGGACCAAGTAATAAAATATGTGGAGCAAAGGCCCAAAACCAGGGACACATTACAAATAATGTTACAACAAACGCAGACAGTTCAGAGAGTAACAGGGTCTGCATTTTATGGGATGTTTGGAAGGGTATGAAGTCTGACACTTGAATGTTTGTCACCATATTCTGATTTGAGCCCAGTGTGATTTGCCAGAAAAAGGTGTGCATGAGATATTGACCAAAATATGAGGCAGAAATGTGGACAACCTGCAAATATCTGTACACATGACGGGTCTGACACCACCATATTTGAATAGTTAAGAGCCTAGACATAGCAACAGTGAATGACTTACAGGGATGCCCCACAGACTCCATGTGAAATGTACAAACAGTAGGCAGAAAGGTGTAACACATGCAATGGTAACTATGGAGTCCTGAAAGTATTCACCACTTGCATGGCAGAAAAAGTGTAGTAATGCATATGCTCATGCTAACCCACAGTCACAACTGCAGCATACCAGACATTTTAATGGGTGTACCCCACTGATATGTACCATTCCATGAGGCAGATAACAGATGAACCTGAAAGTCTCTGGGGCCTGCTCAGCAGCATACTCAAATACCCTAATAGATGTCAAGGCCCACACCATGGCCAGACCACACTGCATGCTGTAACACCCTAGCAGATATAGCAAGCATTCCAAGGTGTGAATGTACATGGAAAATAGGAAAGCTACAGCAGCACACTACAGTCAGGACACCTAGCAGGCATACAAGTAGTGACTATAAAGGGCAAATATTGAAGCCTTAGCAACAAAGTGCAAGCAAAAGTGAAAGGAAAGCACACACACACACACACACACACATTAACAGTAGTAGTAGTTGTAGGTGTCAGTGTACATACACAGTTAGTACAGGAAACTGGAGAAATGAATGGAGGAATGTTAATCTACAACACACCTGGAAATATGAGAGAGATACCAACCTTTACACTCACAGAACATTGTCCACAGCATAACAACATGGTCCCTGCCCTTAAAATCTGAAAGGGCTATGCCTATCTCACATACCTTTTTATAGCACTGTTCTGAAATCACAGTGAGAACTGCAATCAGTACACAACTGGCTGCATGCAATTAGCAAATGCTGGCTAACAATTGGTGCAGAGGCCATCACATGGGCATATGCAGATACCTACAAAAGTATGCTGTACTCCCAGTCCACACATGCAATACTTTCATTGCACCCTGAGAAGGACGTGAGAGACAGAGAGAGAGAGAGAGAGAGACAGAGACAGAGACAGAGACAGAGAAAATTGCAATTAAGAAGACACAAACAAATTGTTCAGCAACAGCCACCTGAAAGCTGACAACTGGGAAGTGGAGCAGCAGGACAGAGAACCAGATGGCAACACAAGCAGCTGTGACAAACACAGGTAATATAAAGTAATACTATAAAGGTCTACATACTGTGAACCCTCCATATGAGTCATTGGTCTGTATCCATATGTATATGAAGATGTGTAAAGGGCAGGGACATACAGCAACTATCAGTGAAGGCTGTACATACATTTGTATGTGAGAGCATCTATGTGCACATATCAATGTTGGTTGATTGTAGGTTGTAGTGCCATGTACAAAGTAGGTTTCACAGTTATGTATGTTTAGCAGTATGTTAGTGTGTGTATACAGTATGGTAGACAAACATGTTGATATACCTGTCTATCATATGGATATGTATGTATGTCAACATATGTATGTGTATATATATATATATATATATATATATATATATATATATATATATATATATGCATATATGTATACATACATAGAGAGAGAGATGTAGAAATACATAGACAGATGTAGATAGAATATTGTACAAACATATATATGTAATGCACACATACAGATATAGATATATGTAGATACATATACATAGACAGACTGATCTGACTATCTACAGGTATGACTGTATATGATGACCTTCAACACACCCTGTCCCACCCCCTCTGTCACTCACACCCCCTCTGTGTCCCCCCCTCTCCACATCTATAGCAATATATGTACATCAATATATATATATGTGTATATGTATACAGACATATATATATATATATATATATATATATATATATATATATATATATATATATATTTTATTTATTTTATTTATTTGCAGTTGTTTAACCAGGATAGTCCACTGGGCCAGAAGAACCCGTTTTCAATGGAGTCCTGGGGAGAAAAGCTCCACATACAGATTACACAAGGTTAATATACAAACATCGATTACATAGATTACATGAAGATTACAGAGGTAAGCAAGTCTAAAATTAATATACACACATAAAATACATGATGACTACAGAGGTAAAAACCGACTGATCAAAACTTGTTTCAATCAAAGTAAAAATTTTTTTTTTTTTTTTTCAGAAAGGAAGGGAGTTGCTCGATATTAGTAAGGAGTTGTTACCTGGGAAGAGAAAAGGAAGGGAACAGTGTAGAAGTAAGTGTAAGTTATGAGGGATATATATATATATATATATATATATATATATATATATATATATATATATATATATATATATATAGAGAGAGAGAGAGAGAGAGAGATGTATATAAATTCTAAGTGAGGCACATGTGTACAGATGTATTGCAACAGGTGCCTGGTGACAAAGGCATGGAGTGAACACACACCAGTGTCAAAACCGGAGTACCATACCACATTCAAAATCACCTACACCAGTAACCACCAGATATGTGATTGGCTGCCCACCACTGCATGTGTCAGGGGTGAACAGGGTCATAAATGTGTACAATAGTGGCCCCAATGATATTCACAGTGGCACACTATCCCTGGAATACCTGCACATGGTATGTGTCAGCGAACATGGTGTGTCAGCTATGGACATGTAGGTCGGTGTACCCCTCCACACCACATAATGAATGCCATGGTATGGACCTCACATGACAGCTACAGATATGGAGAAGGACACATTGACATGTACAACACTGTGACAATGCACTCAAACACATTACCAATGCACAGTGACTGACAACACCACAGAGTACACATATACTACCCACATAGAGGTTACCACTCCCGGATTTACATATGTAAGTCACACCCATGACAGATGTCCAACAACCATAGTAACACCTCACACCATCCACAACCTAAATGACTGCTGTGTGTCGTCCATGCCACTGCAATAGAGTGCACATGTGGAGGTAAAAGTTCCTACCCACAGATAAGACATACCCTGCAATAAACCACACAGTGTTAAGAAGCAAGACTCCCCATGAGTACATGTCACACATACCCCTGCTGAATGTTAGTCAGATAGGTAATATGCCATATGAGTCACCCTGTGTAACTGTGTGACAGCAGCAGGTACCATCACACCACGTGTCACAATGGTCAGGGTAGCAGAACAGTACACTGCTGTAGTCCCAGGGGCAATAGCATATTGTATAGTATTGTATTGTAATGTAATGTATTGTGTTGTATTGTATTGGTATGTTGAGGTGCCTCCTTCGTGGAGTGGAACCACTGCTGCTGCGCCAGTGTACAGGTACATATCCTGTAGTCAGGCTAGTGTTACATAGCACTTCTATATGTGTGTTTAGCTCCTGTCAGAGTTTATGTAGCATGCAACTGGGGATACCATCAGGTCCCATTCATGTTGTGTATTCTGCTGTCCTGAGGGTGGCTCTCACCTGGACATCTGTGATGACAGGGAGGTTACAGTCTGCTGGGATAACTATGTCTTATTTTGGGGGAGAGGGCGGTGACACCTGCACTGAACCTGTCTGCCACAATGTTGTCAATATCTGTGGTGTCAGTGAAATATTTGTTGTTGTGTAGTAACTATGGGCATAGAGGATGGATCCTGAACAGGTTGCTAACATAACTGAAGAAGGCCTTCTGGTTATCTGTAGTGTCCCTCTTGATTTCCCTCTCAAAGTTGCCCATGGATGTTTGTATGATGGAAAATAGATCCTTACTAGTGCTGCTCAGACATGCCCTCCCTTTATGGAATTATGCTCTGTCTTGCAGTAGCTTCCATCTTCTGTAATACAATCTGTCTATGGCTGGGGTCCACCAGACAGGATGCTGTCCCTTTGTGGAGAGTGTCTTGGTCCTATATGGGATTGCATGATCCATGCATTCTCGGAGATGTCTGTAGAAAGCAATTGTGTAGGGGTCAGCATTGTGGGTTGTATCTGCCACTGGCCCAGTGGGCTGAAAGGATACCATGTCACTGTTACAAAGTGTAAAGTTTGCATCTCTGGTGGTGGAGGTGGGATATGTATATCCAGGGCAATCAGTGTGTGGTCAGCTCACAGTGGTTGATGATGTAGGCCATACAGTACCTAGATACAAACCCCCAGAGTGAGGAGATGCTCTTGACCTGAATCAGTGTTTTGACTGCTGGGGTTTGGTAGTATGTCGTATGGAGTGTGCCAGGTACTGTTGCACAGTTGCTGGCTGAGCACTGATACCTGGCCATTTACATGTGTATCCACCAATAGACAGACAGATGCTACATATGTGAGATATGTTGTATCATAACAGTCGAGTAGCATGTGTAGTATGTGTGCCAAATTCTGCTGACATATATTGCTGATATCAGGTTATTTTCTTTCTCAGGTACATGGCCCACCAGGAATCCCACTTACTCCACAGCTGAGGATGAGGAGATACACCAGAGCCTGGTGCAGGATTATGCAATACTCTTTTCCCGCACCAGCCAGAATCAGCAGGAGAGGGCTGCACTGTGGCAAGACCTTGTCCGTCGGGTGAATGACATAGGCACACATAATAGGACATATGAGCAGGTACGACATCACTGCAGTGATTTAATCAGACATGTCCATCAGCATGCGTCGGATATCCACAGGCAACAGGTTGCCACAGGTGGTGGGGTGGCTACACATCCCCCACTCACCAGACTGGAGGGACTACTCATGAGTGTAGTGGCTCCAGTCTGCCAGCAACAACAACAGCAGCAGACATGCATTATGATGGAGGCTGGAGCCACACAGCAGCAAGACAGTGAACGTGCAGGTAATATGCCATATGTATAGTTGACTGCTGTGTACACTGGTAGTTAATGCATGTGTGAGGTGTGTCCTTGGTTTGTAGCTGTCACTATAATATTTAATGTGCAAGTGTGATATCCTCAATATTAGCAGCTGACCTGTGAAAGGCGACTGTTGTACTACTGTCCTGTATCATACTCAGTACAATGGCACAGTTGTGCCCACTGACATTAGTTTCTTCACGTCTGCAGGTCCCTCTGGTATAACAGCAACGTAGCCTATCCATGCTGGTGAGTGTGTATTAACAATTCCTGTAATAGTCTTGATAGTAATAGTACTATTTGGCTCACTTAGTAGTGCTGTTTGTATGCATGTAGGTGTGTCTGTGTGTTGATATCATGCATACTGAGTACTGTACAATTGTGTGAAACTGTGTGCATGTGTGCATGTGTGCAGGTGTGCATGTGTGTGCATGTGTGCATGTGCATGTGTGCATGTGCATGTGTGCACCTGTGCATGTGTTCATGTGTGCATGTGTGCACCTGTGCATGTGTGCACCTGTACATGTGTGCATGTGTGCATGTGTGCATCTGTACATGTGTGCACCTGTGCATGTGTGCATGCACCTGTGCATGTGTGCATGTGCATGTGTGCATGTGTGCATGTGCATGTGTGCATGTGTGCATGTGTGCACCTGTGCATGTGTGTGCATGTGTGCATGTGCATGTGTGCATGTGTGCATGTGCATGTGTGCACCTGTGCATGTGTGCATGTGTGCACCTGTGCATGTGCATGTGTGCACCTGTGCATGTGCACCTGTGCACCTGTGCATGTGTGCATGTGTGCACCTGTGCATGTGTTCATGTGCATGTGTGCACCTGTGCATGTGTGCACCTGTGCATGTGCATGTGCATCTGTACATGTGTGCACCTGTGCATGTGCATGTGTGCACCTGTGCACCTGTGCATGTGTGCACCTGTGCATGTGCATGTGTGCACCTGTGCATGTGTGCATGTGCACCTGCATGTGCATGTGCATGTGTGCACCTGTGCATGTGTGCACCTGTGCATGTGCATGTGTGCATGTGCATGTGTGCACCTGTGCACCTGTGCATGTGTGCATGTGCATGTGTGCACCTGTGTGCATGTGTGCATGTGTGCATGTGTGCATGTGCATGTGTGCATGTGTGTGCACCTGTGCATGTGTGCACCTGTGCATGTGCATGTGCACCTGTGCATGTGTGCATGTGCATGTGTGCATGTGTGCATCACTGGTAATGTGTAGACATTGTAAACTGTGTTTCCTGTTTCCCTCCCACAGGTTCTGGTGCTGCTCTGGTGTCATGTAGCAGGGAACCTGAATCAGGTGCCATGGGTACTGATAATGATGACATCTGTGTAATGGCACAGGAAGGTATGCCAGGGTCCGCCATTCATCAGCCGATTGATAGTACACAGCTGTCAACCCCATCAATGCGCACAGTTATCCTGCCAATACACCCTTTGTCACCAATGTCCCTAGGTGATGGACAGCATACAGTGGGCATTGACCAGGGTAATGTGGCATCTGTGGCACATGCCTCCCCACACAGCAGCCATGGGCATGGCCCAGAGATGGTACCACACAGACAGATGTCCAGGGGTTCTCGTGGGAGCATCCATGGGCGTACTGCCCCTGCCAGACATGCCCACAGAGGTCTTACAACCTCAGCTATGTTTCGGGCTGTCATGCAGGCACAGTCACATATGGAACGGTACACCAGACAGGGTCTGAGGGAGCTGACAGCATGTCGCACAGCCATGACTGACAGTATGCGTGACATTGCGGCTGCCATCCGTGATTTCACCGATGTCATAGACAGATGTTGTAGGGACATATTAGACTGGTTCCACAACTACATGTCCATGAGCCAGGGCGATGGTGGGCGGTTGAGGCATCGACGTGACCATATGGCAGCAACAGCAGCTGGCAGTCGTCCCGGATGACAACAGGGCTGCGGCCGCCCCTGTAGTGCCAGCAGCAGCCCGAGCAATGCTGGGTCTGTGCTGTCATCAGACCACCCCAGGAGACCACGTGCACATGGCTCTGGCCAGGCCCGACAGGGATCTGTGTCCAGTCAATGAACACCTGCTTCTGATGACAGTACCCAGTCTGGCTTGGTACCGGATACGGTCTGTAGCACCCCTGCAAGGCACAGGTACCATGTCCATGGCCAGAGACACTGATCTGTATGACCTGGCAGGTATAGTCTGTGGCTGTCCACAAACACCAGTATATGGCAGCCATGAGGTGGAACTGTGTGCATCCATACACACATGCGAATTGACAACACCTAGGGCTACCGTATACATGCACACACTGCATCAACATTGCCCCACCTTCTACTGCTGTCCCTCACCAACACACATACACATACATGTCAATTGGTGGTATCGGTGGCTGACTCAGGCATACCAAGTTCACACCCTGTGCATATGATGAAACTGTGCCACCTCCTGCAATCTGTAACAACTGTGCAGGTACAGGTTAACATGTTGCTGATGCACAGGGTGACGACATAGATGTGTAGTAATAGTATTATGTTAACAGTACTGTGTGCTGAATTAATTGTGGGTATATCACAGCATGCCTGATGCAGTAAGTGTGTGATTGTCATGTACTGTTGTCTACACCCATGGTAAGTACCATAGTGTATCATCTGCACATGTTGGCATACTGGTGGTAATGATGTCAACAGAAGGCTACATACATAGGTAGCACAGGGTATAAGGTAATGAATGTAGTAATACGCAATGATGGACATGTAAATTGCAAGTGGCATGTTGCCCACACTGGACTCTGCAATGCAGATGTTTGAGGATGTTGATATGTGTGCAGTACTACACAACTGGTACAGGACACACAGGAGCACCCTAGCACTGCATGCTCACATCTCATACCATGCTAGACAGCCCCAACACACAAAACTAACTGTCACAGGAGGGAGAGTCCCCATATATGTCAGGGATACTGTGGTGGCAGGCCAGGTAGCATACATCCGACTAAGTATGGAACCACTGAGTGAAGGCTCAGTGTATGTTATTTGACATGTGTATTACTGCAGGTATGAGCACATGGGTTTCCATCCAGTTATTGTACATCCTGGCAGTACATGGTCTGTACACTTGTGTGCGCTGAGACTGGACCCTAGCCATCTGACCCGTGTATTTCCATGTACATGTGCATAGTGCCTGCATATTTGCAGTGTTACCTACTGGAAGTGGTACAGCTTGTTTGTTGTACAATGGACTACATGCAGCCCTGTTTACTGTAGCTTTGTTTGCATGCATGTTTGCTTGCAATTACCATGGAATACTGATCACACCTGCAATGCATAGTTATAGAGCTTCTGTGGACTCCTAGTGCCATCTGCATAGCTTACTATATGTATGTCCATGTCCCACTTGACAGGATGTCACTGTTTATCCTGTTCACATGTACATTGCCTGTGACACAGTGCATATGACTTACCTGGCACGTGTCCATGTGAGCAGTTATATATGCTACTGCTAACTAATCACAGGCACTACACCTTCACATATTCATCTTCTGTTGAACTACCTGCTTCACTAGGGATGGCCTGCACCTGTCACCCCTGGGCTTTCAGATATTGGCAAAGGCTCTTGCTACCCCCATAGTGCCTATGTTAGGCAAGGCTCAAATGACAAACCCACCTTCATAGGTATCACAAGGGATAAGAAACTAAGAGTAATGCTACCCAACGCCAGAAGTCTAAACCTCCAGATGCATGTACCCGAAACTCTCCTTGGCATGGAGAACATCGATATCTGTGCAGTAACAAATGCCTGGTTCAGGGCTACTGAGAGCACACCAGCACTACCAGGTTTAACCTGGTTGATTTCTTTGAAACAGTCACCAAGGCCATTGACGAGGGGAAGGTGGTTCACACAGCCTACCTGGACCTCGCAAAAAGCCTTCACAACAATACCCCACTTGGGCATTCTAGAGAAGCTCACCAGCTTAAATATAAGCCCCTATGTCACTAGATGGATTGCACAGTGGCTCAAGGACAGAACCCACATGGTTAGAATTGCTGGAGCCATGCCAGACTCCAAACCAGTTACGAGTTGTGTCCCACAAGGCTCAGTCCTGGGACCTCTTTTGTTTGGTATATATTTATTGGAGGTACAGGCCAACACGGACAGACTGTGGCTGACCAAATATGCAGATGACTGTGAACTGGCCACCATAATCGACTCTCCAGCCGACACAAGCATCTTCCAAAGGGGCATCATAGAAACAGACAACTTGTGCCAGAGCCATGGCCTTCAGCTGAACAGTGTTTAGAAAGGGAAATGTGCATCCTGTAGTCTGTTCTCCTAGTTGCCAAAAGGGACATTTTCCTCACACACACTAACCCCCCTCAGCCAAACACGCACATTTGCTGGATTCAAACCCCTACCTAACTATGCTATGACACTTCAGATGGACGCATTAGCAGAGCACGCTATTCACATTACTGGGAGGTTTCCCTTCTCCTGCTATACTTATAGAGTGCTGACATCACCGGTGTTTAGAAAGGGGAATGTGCATCCTGTAGTCTGTTCACCTAGTTGTCAAAAGGGACATTTTCCTCACACATACTAACCCCCCTCAGCCAAAAACACATACTTGCCATTTGCAGGATTCAAACCCCTATCTGGCTATGTTATGACACTCAAGACAGACACATTAGCAGAGTGTGCTATTTGAATTACTGGGAGGTTTCCCTTCTCTTGCTGTACTTATAGGGTGCTGACATCATCAGTGTTTAGGAAGGGAAATGTGCATACTGTAGTCTGTTCTCCTAGTTGCCAAAAGGGACATTTTCCTCACACACACTAACCCCCCCAGCGAAAAACACACACTTACCATTTGCAGGATTCACACCCCTATCTGACTATATTATGACACTTGAGATGGACACAGTAGCAGAGTGTGCTATTTACATTACTGGGAGGTTTCCCTTCCCTTGCTGTACTTATAGGGTGCTGACATCATCAGTGTTTAGAAAGGGAAATGTGCATCCTGTAGTCTGTTCACCTAGTTGCCAAAAGGACATTTTCCACAGACTTACACACACAACCCCTCAGCCAAAACACACACTTACCATTTGCAGGATTCAAACCCCTATCGGGCTATGTTATGACACTCAAGATGGACACATTAGCAGAGTGTGCTATTCACATTACTGGGAAGTTTCCCTTCTCTTGCTTTACTTATAGGGTGCTGACATCATCAGTGTTTAGAAAGGGAAATGTGCATCCTGTAGTCTGTTCTCCTAGTTGCCAAAAGGGACATTTCCCTCACACACACACTAACCCCACTCAGCCAAACACACACACTTGCAGGATTCAAACCCCTACCTAATTATGTTATGACAGACACATTAGCAGAGCGCGCTATTCACATTACTGGGAGGTTTCCCTTCTCCTGCTATACTTATAGAACACTGACATCATCTGTGTTTAGAAAGGGGAATGTGCATCCTGTAGTGTGTTTTCCCAGTTGCCAAAAGGGACATTTCTCTCCCAAAGACTTATACACACACCAACCCCACTCACACTGAGCATTTGGAGGATTCAAATCCCTATGTTAACTATGTTATGACACTTGTGACGGACACATTAGCGGAGCGTAGTATTCGCATTACTGGGAGGTTTCTTTTCTCCTGCTGTACTTATAGGGTGCTGACATCATCTGTGTTTAGAAAGGGGAATGTGCATCCTGTAGTGTGTTTTCCCAGTTGCCAAAAGGGAGATTTCTTTCCCACAGACTTACACACACACCAACCCCACTCACATCCACCCACACACTGAGCATTGGCAGGATTCAAATCCCTACCTAACTATGTTATGACACTTGTGACTGACGCATTAGCAGAGTGCACTATTCACATTACTGGGAGGTTTCTTTTCTCCTGCTGTACTTATAGGGTGCTGACATCATCGGTGTTTAGAAAGGGGAATGTGCATCCTGTGGGGAGGCAGACGCCAAGCACACTCTGGCTAAGCTGTCATTCCCTAGGGCAAACAGCCTAGTGTTGACCTCTACACTCATATGTTTAATTGTCAAATGCACATTATTTGTTGCTGATAGACTGTTTGCACATCTTTATTGCCATAGCATTCCCTGTTTGTATGAACAACTTGTGCATCTGTGGAAGATGCTTGCATATGGGAGGGATCCACTATATCACGTATGTCTCTGTAGTCATTTAACTGTGTGCACTGGGCAGACTGCTGTAATGTGGTTGGTTCCTGGAATAACACGTAAAAGTACCAGATATGTGTGTCCAACTGCTAAACTGAGATTTGGCCTAAGTGTGTGAGCATGCCCAGTTCAGCCTTCCCATGGCATGTTGTCTGACATATGCCTCATTTATCAAAGTGTGTGAGCATGCCCAGTGTGAGCATTCCATACGTTGAACTCTGCAACCCACCACATTTGTGGATGAGTGTGAACTTCAACAAATATCACCCGTTTATGGTTGTGTGTCATGTTGTGTAGTTACTGTACAACTGCTTTGTGTGTGAACACAACAGGATTATACTGTGCCTGCAATGTTTGCATGGGATACTTTGCATACAGTTGTCAACATCCTTTCACACTGACCTAACACTGTAGTACTGTATAGTGTACTGGTAGTACTTTGACTGTGGTGGACAGTATCCTGGGCTTTAGTGCTATCACTGCTTTACATTTCGATAGTGAGCACAACAGCCTGGTTAGGGGCCAGTTGTGTACATCTGACCATGTTGCATTCTGTTCAGATATGAACTACTTAAACCAGGCTTGTCCAACATTGGTAGTGTATTCCACAACATAGGTGTACATTTGCAAACACTAGCGATGTGTCCTAGTCCATGTCTAATGCTAGTTGGAGAGTGTGTTTGTCCTTCAACACACATTGTAAGTGGAGTTTGCCATAACATATGTCATGGTTAGTATACTGTGCCTCTGTCTACCTGTGACATGACAGTGATACCCAGGATAAAGCTACCATCTCCCATCCACTCATCAAGATTCCTATTGAGGAAAATTGATAAGTGACTCTATGGGTAGCCTGTACTGGGAGTTCACTCATGGGTGGGGGTGGCTTCTGTGTTATGGATCATGCAGTACAGCTTGTCCTATGTAAGTCAGTGCTGGGGTTCAGGTCTCTCATATGCATAGCTCACTGCCATTCAGATTGTACAAGGTGCAGCATGTTTATTGATACCAGCAAAACAGGCAACACATGGCATCTGTGCAAGCTCTTTGATACTCCTGGTGAGGTACTGTTGGGGACTTTACGGTTGATGGAGGTGTCTGCTGAGGTACATCCCACAGGGGCTACTGTAGTCAATTGTACCGCTGATGAAGGATGACTGCAGAGCCACAATGACCTCCCCTTATCTAGATCTGACAACTTTCATGATTAGGTGGGTATATGGTATGTTTCTGTAAACACTACAGCACATGTTTGTCCAATGCAGGATATCTATCACCTTGTGTCCCCAGGTCTCTCATTACATGTTAACTACATAATGGGTTAACACCTATGTGGTAATTGGTGGGCACTTACTGTATATCCACGGGGTTGACTATACACTTTTCTGCAATTAGCTTGCTGACATGGCTATGGCACCAGTTGTCTGTTTCTATGTGGCCCTTTTGTGGGATGCTTGTGTCAGCTGGTGGATCATATATGGTGAGCAGTTTGTAGTCCTCTGCAAACATTTTCAGACACAGTCCTTCCATGTTTGCCTGTACCTATGGGACATATATACCAGACGAGGGAGATCCCAGGACCAGGCCTTGTGGGATGCCAGTTATATCTGGTTTGTAGTCTGACATGGCTGCAGCATGTCTGACCATGTCTGTTCTGTCCTTGGTCTGGTTTGCAACCCCTCTACTGACATAGGGGTTTATATTTAAGCTGGTGAGCTTATCAATAATGAACACGTAGGGTATTGTATAGAAGCCTTTGCAAGGTCCAGCTACGCTGTGTGGACCACATTGCCCTCATCAATGACCTTAATGACTGTTTCAATTGAGTCAAACATGTTTAGGGGCAGGATCTGCACTTAAGAAAGCCACACTAGGTAGGGTCCGTGTCAGTAGGTCCCCAATATCTTTATGTCTGTGGTACATGCTGATCCTTTCCATAGCTGTGCAGACTGAGCTTCTCAGGATTCTGGGGTAGTAGTTTTCAGTATCCATTCAGGCAACACCTTTGTTGAGAAGGACCACTGTTGTTGTACACTGCTCTTTGGGTACATATTCTGTGGTAAGGCTGACATTGAGCAGTAGTGTGATTTGGCATTCCATTCATCTTGGAGTCCATGTTGCACTCAGCCCAGGACACCATCTCATACCATTGCTGCTGTGTGTTTTGCTTTGTAGATGCTGGCTGTTACCTCAGCATCTGCAATGTCAGGGGGCCAGCAGTCTGCTGGGATAGATATTCTGCATTCTGGGTGTGTGCACTGCACCTGTCAGGATGTATGTTGGCAATATGTGTGTGTGTTTGTGATATTTGTGTGATTCAGAGCATATCTGTGAATTCCCGACACGGTTCCTACCATCAGCTGTGAAAGCCTTGGGATTATCCTTAGTGTCCTATACAATTTGTATCTTCATAGGTTCATAAGTTCATACTAGGCTATCCACCCTAGGGCATTTGTTAGCCTAGCCAGAGTGTGTGTGGCTTTTGCCACCCCTTGCTATGTGAATATTATGGCCATTTATGATTTGCTTTGCTGTGCCTCTGTCTGAACATGACACAGTGAAGACCCCCAGTGTAACTCTACAATCATCCATCCACTTGGCAAGATTCCTGTTGAAGAGTGTCAGTGAGGGGCTCTGCCTAACATGGAGTGGGATTCTGGTCCAGGGTGTATCTGTCCCACCAGCACATCCTATTTCATTATTTGTTGAGGTTGACATCTCTCACTCTCACAGCTCCGATGGCTTTGAGTTTTCTGGGGTGGAGCATGTCCATTACTCATGTGTTGGGCATGGCCTTCTACAACAGGCATGCAATGCATCTGTGTAGGCAGTATGTGACTGCATTCAGCTGGGGTGTCTACAGCCAGTCAGCATATGACATATATTTGAGACCCTTTATCCTCTTGGTGAGGTACCTTTGAGGTCTTTCTAACTGCTGCAGGTGTCAGGTAAGGTACATCCCATATGAGGCATTGTACTAGATTATGGGTGTGATAAGAGAACAGTATAGGGGCACAATGACCTGTGTTGACGTAGATGTGAATCCTTTCCTGATACGGTGTCAAATGTAGACAGTCTTCCTAGCCACATTGGCAATGTGAGTGTCACATAACAGGTTACTGTCCACTTGTGTCCCTAGGTCCTTGATTACTCCTTCCATACATAATGGTTTACCACCTATGTGGTAATTTGTGGTACCTTGTTTGGTATTTGGTGGGACATTCATACTGTCCAGTGTCTTCAGGATGGCTGGGTGGGGTTCCTGTGTGTGAGAGTGTGGTCTGTAGCATGCTACAGACTGTACAGCAGTCTTGCCTACAGTTAGTTGCACATGGGTGGACTCCAATGCCTTGTGCATTGTCAGTTACCTGGACGTATGGGTGTCTGTGCTGAATATGGATACTCACCCTCCTTTTATGTTTTGTTCCAGGTTTTGGGGCCATGACACATGATATGTGGTATAACCTGGTAGTGCTGGTGTGCTGTCAGGAGGCTTGCAGCAGGTTTCTGTCACTGCACAGACATCGATGTTCTCCATACTGGGGATGGCCTTGGGAGCATGCATATTGGGGTTTACACATCTGGCATTGGTCAGCATTACCCTTATGTTTCTTTCCACTTATGTTTTCTAGGGTGGTGGGTTAGTCTTTTCAGCCTTGCCTACAAAAAGCTCTATGGAGGTGGCAAAGGCCTTATCCAATATCCAGACGCCCAGGGTAACAGGTGCAAGCCATCCCAAGAACAGCTGTGTGGCTTGTCAAGCATGACATCCCAAGCAGACAGACATTGGATCCCCTTGGAATGACACCAGTAAGTGTGCCACTTGCTATGACTGATCATTCTGTGTTTGTACTGTGGCATTATTCTTGGTAAGGGTAGGATGCTGCAAATGGTGAGTGTCATACCGGCCTGGACTACATAATCAGAGAGCTCATCTATGTCTCTTTTCATGTAGTCTAGGGAGGTACATCTCAGGTCATTCACACCAGCATGGACTATGACTGCATCATATTTCTACTTGCTTTGGAGTGACCTACATACTTCTGTTATGTGGCGTATTGTGGCAGCCTGCAGGCAGCTTACTGTACCCTTTCCCTTGTTCAGTCTGGTGTACAGGACAGCAGTGTGTCTGACTATGGAGTCACCTATTACAACTCTATCAGGCATGTTGTTTCTCCTTCTGGCCTGTGACTGTTTGGCACACCAGCTTTGTGTACTATGTGTTGCATGTGCTATGTTTGGAGGTTGTTTGATTGGGTGTCTGCTTTAGAGGCCTCTGTTGGTGTGCTGTGTTTGTAATTTTTGCCTCCGGGAATGTTTTTCTGTGTTTATGTGTTTGGTTTGCAGTTGTGATAGGTCTATGTGGGACTCTGTTGTTTGTGGTGTGTGTGGTTACCTTCTCCTCCTGACTAGTTTTGGGAGTACTGAGTTGAGGGAGCTCAGCCTCCAGTTTGGATAGATGGTTGAATCTCTCACATATATTTGTATTTCTTGGGTGGAGTTGGGGGTTGTCTGTGTACTTGGGGCAGGTGTAACATTGCCTCAGGATTCACAGATTCAACTTGTTGTGGCTGGCCTTAGTGGATTGTATGTGTGGACATATTTTATTGCCATACTACTAATCAGTGATTACTTCATTGTTTATGTTTGCTCTATCATGTAGTAGCTTCCTCATTTTCTTGCATGGTTTGGTTATGGCTGGTGTCCACCATGCCAGATGCCTGCGTGTATGGCATTATGTCTTGTTTTAATTTAAGATTGCATAATCCAAGCATTCCTGGCAGTGTTCATGGAATGGCTGTATTACAGGTTCTGAGGTGTGGTCCATATTTTGCACCTGCACAGGACCTTTAATGGATTCCACATCAGTTTGGAGGATTGCAAATATTGCTTTACACATGTTTTCCACTGTGGTTTTCTGGCCAGGGACTGTGGTCAGGATTTGTATATCCAGTGTGATTACTCTATGGTCTGGTCTTACCAGTGAGCAATACATTTCCCATCTTACCATCCAGTACCCATGTTGCTGATTATCACATCCAGTATGCTTACCCCTCTTGTGGGAGTGGTATGTTGTTCCTGGGCCTTTTGGTTTATGGATTCTATGAACTTTTGTCCTACACTGTTGGAGCTAGTATAATGCTCCCAGTCTATGTCTGGGTATTTTCAGTCACCCAATATAATGTGGTTTGGAGGACTTGATATATTCATGTATTCCAGCATAGGCCAGGTACAGTTCCTGGTGTTGGGACAGTAGTCTGTAGCAGGCTATAAACTGGGGGGCAGTTTTAGCCACTGTTACTTGACCATGGCTAGTCCATGCTGTTCTTGTTGTGTTACCAACATGGGGTGTGGTTATCCTTGACAATTCTTGCTAGTCACCCTCCTTTTGTAGCTTGTTCCATGTTTTGAGGCTGTACAGCACAGTATGAGGTGTAACCTGGCAGTGTTAGGGTGCTGTTGTGAGCCTTGACTCAGTTTTCTGTTACAGCACAGATATCAACATTCTCCATACTGGGTGAGTTTAGACTGCATGCATCTTGCTGTTTCGACTTATCCCTTATCTTATTCTTATCCCTTCTGATACCTATGGCGATAGGTTTGTGTTTTGAGCCTTACCTATTCAGGGCACACTGTGGGTAACAACAGCCTTTGCCAGTATCCATATGGCCTGCACTGATAGGTGCATGCCAGTCCTAGCAGGTGGAGCATCATGTCATGCTCAGCATGTCATCCCAGACTTTCACACATTGGATCCCCTTTGACTAACTGTGATACTTCAGTCAATTATTGCACTTGATCATCTCATTGTCATATTGTGGCATAATGCTTGGTGAGGGTAGGATGTTAGTCAGGGTCCTCAGGTGTGCATATAGTACATGGTGTTACATTACTTAACACATGGCATTCATGCCTCAGGTGGTGCTGCAGGGCTGCCTCTGTCGGATGTGCATATTACACTTCCCTGTACATGTTTGTGAGCAGGTCATGTCATTGTAGGCATCCATGTTATTATTTGAGTGAGTCAGAGGGGGTATCATTCCCAGGGTTCCTACTGAGCCAGTGTATGTGCTATGCGTTGCCTCTTTGCCAAGGCCAGGGCATACTGGGCACGCCTCCTTCTGCCTACTGGGGCAGGCTCAGGTTGTTCCTCCTCCAAGTCACGCTCTGCCTGTGATGGCCTTGGCAATGGTGGGGGGCTGTTTGGCCAGGCCCTATGCTGGTCCTGCTGCAGCTGTTTTCACAAGATCATAGTATGTAGCGTAGCACATTCCATGACAATTTGGGTACATGTAATTGGTGTGTACTGCAAGACTCCACCAGATGTGTCCAGATACCGGAACCGTGACTTGAGCAGCCCAAACACATGCTCTATAACATTACGTGTTTGTGCGTGTGCCTCATTATGGCGTTCCTGTTCAGGTGTGTGTGCGTTTCTGATGGGTGTCATCAGCCACGGCTCCAGTGCATAACCTGCATCCCCCACTAGGTGTCCGTGCGGGATGTCCCCATTGGCAAATGTCTGGTACAGCTGCGTCAAATCCCAGATGTGGGAATCATGGTAACTCCCAGGGCAGCCAGCACACACATTCATTATTATGCCCTGGGCATCACACACGACCTGGCAGTTGATGGAGGGGAAGCCCTTGCGGTTAATGTAGGCCCTACCCTGCTCACTGGCTGGTGCTTTGATGTGTATGTGCGTGCAGCCTATTGCACCCACTACCTCAGGGTATTCCGCTATTTGCTGGAAGAGACGCATATTGCTGGCCAATACCTCACGGGCACATTGGGGAAATATACATGATCACCGACATGTGCTGACATGGCATCCAGGAACTGGTGCAGTACCCTGGAGGCTGATGCCTGTGATATGGTCTCTGGAAGGTACCTGTTGCTAGTATTCTTAGGCCAACACATACCTTGGTTTCCACTGGGATGGGTTCCCCTCTGTTGGTTCTGTGTGTGAGGCGTGGCCTGCACAGCTCCACTATTTGGTGTAGGAGGTCTCTGTCCACTCTATAGCGCTCTACTATCTCTAGCTCATGTAACCCGTGGTAGGTGACCCTGGGCCTGTACACTCTTCTCCGTCTCCTCACTGTGGGTTGTCTGGCACCATCTGCATTGTCACCACCCTCAGCAAGTCGCCTATGTCTCATTATGACAGCTATGGCAGCCCCTAACATTTCTGCTCTGAGTTCAGCTTTTTCAGTTTTCACTTCTAATAACTTAACTCCTGTCTTGCAGTGTCTCTTGAGAGAAACATCCTGCACTGCTGTTTGCAGAGTTTTAAGTGCTGGGCTGGGCTACTATTCTGCCTGTGTAATTGCCTGCTTCTAATTGTTTTCACCTGCTAGCTCCAGCAGTATTCCCTGCTAGCTTCCTACTAAATCTGTTGCTTCCTTTCTCCTCTCTGTTTCCTCAGGGAGGAGCCATGTGCAAACCAGCAGAAACACGCTCACAGTGGCTTACACGCGTGCACACATGCTTACACGGTTCAGAATCTGCTTTTTCAGATTAAAACGCGTGCACACCCGCACAAACAGTGTTAAACATCTCCCAACACGCTCCCACATGCTCAGTCTGCCTTACACATGCACACACTGCATTACTCGCGCTTCATGGTGCGCACACGTGCACATGCATGCCCAGCAAGAAACTTTGGTGTAGGCAACAGTGTACACCTTCCATTTCTTGACTTTCTCATGCTTATCTAGTGGCACACCTCTTTCCATGATATCTGTCTGACATCTGTCATGTAACTCTGACCTCCAATGAACTGCATTTCTTTCTACCATTCCCCCCTGTGATGTCACCTATCTCCTACTCTGTTCCTCCCCCTTCTGTAACTCTTACACTACTCAGACTGTGCTCATTTGCTATGTGACAGTGGAATTCAGTATCCTAACACTCATTTGCAACAGATTGCCTACTAATGCTTAGTTACATCTCTTAGACTCAGCTTCCCCCCTTAGCAACCACTACACGGTGGCCATGTTGGTTTTGGTCTGCTGGTCCCTGCATTGACATTCCATGTATTGCATAAAACCCACATTTGTGGGTTTATAACCTTCGTTTTTATGTTTTATACAGCGCAGTCCGTTTGTGCGGGGCTGCGCTGGGTTTAAACATCGGCGATCGCCGAAAAAAAAAAATTATATTTTTAAAATATTTGCATCAGGTTACCTTGCCAATGGCCACATATTTGGCCATTGGCAAGCTGCCTGACACATATACACCCTTTATTTGGAACTGACATGGCTCCATTGCGGTTTTTGCAGAAACGTACTCAATTGTCAACTGAGTACATTTCTGCAGCTAAAACGGCTCTTACACGGGCTGTTCTGGGCGTCCTGGATCGCTAATCATCCTCATTTGCATGCTATTTGGATGCAAGTGAGGTGATTAGCTTATCCACGCCCACTCCGTGTAAGAGACGTTTTTTGCTTATCTCTTACACGGACTTTGGGCTGTTCCTGGATCGCGAAAGCTGCATGGAGTCTTACACTACTCTTAGACTCCGTGCAAGCCTTCATGAATCCTGCCCATCTTTGCACAAATATTTTGGAAAGGAGTGAGAATAGAAATCAAGCCTTAAATAGATAAGAATCAGACAGCAACTGAAAGAGACAAAAAGCAAAAGAAAGAATATGAAGAAATGGATTAGAAGAAAAGGAAAGAAAATTGGAAAGCCCACAAATACTGTGGCAAATATAAAGACTCCTGGAATAGCCACGTTGTTCAAGATGTCATGCATGGATGGTCAAGGAGATGTGAATTTAAGCCAAAAGATAAAAGGCTAATAATGGTGGAAGCACAAGATAGGGGGCAATATACATGCCGGTTTACAATGTTTATTTAAAAAGTGTGAGGCACAGACATGCAGCTACTTTAAAACGTAACTGGAAACAGTGCACATCTTGTTTTTGGCTGAGGGTCTACATACTGAAAGACACAATGATGTAGCAAGATTGCTGCACTGAGGATTCTGCAAACACTACAATATAGAAGCAGCTGAGGAGCATTGGAAGCATGAACCAAAAAGCATTACCAACCATTATGAAGGTCAGGTCACACGGAATCACCCAATACCAATAGTTAAAAAAGAGAGGCAAGAAATATAGTATATCTATATATATATATATATATATATATATATATATATATATATATATATATGTAATAGTCCAAGAAAAAGACAGCAGTAGCGTTAATAATTGAAACTGCTACATTAAGCAATTATAGTGGCTTACTTACTGAGATACACAAAAATCATAAAATGCTAGAATTTGCAAGCAGAAACAAGAGCAATGTGGAAAAAAGAGACCTACACAGTTTCAATAGCAGTAGAAGAAATGGTACTAAACTACAGAAGGAAGCAATTCTGGGTACAAAGCAGTTGCTGACAAGATCATTCTAATATCAAAGAATGAAGCAATACTAATTTTACAAACTCTTAACAGTACTCTGATTTAGGAATGGAGTCCATTTCTGGCATGGTAAAAGAACAAAAATCACTTGGAGAAATTAAAAAAAGGAGCAACCATAGCAACACGGATCTATATTACGTTATAACAAATTGAAAATGTCGAACGTGAAACTAGCAAAAGTGCCAAAAACTGGAAGTTCCATTTTTGAGATTGCAGTACAGTGAAGATTGGGATATTTGCCCTTTCCTCACTGTAGTGCGATCTCGGAGTTGGAATATATATTTAGCGGGGAGTGTGGGGGGCACGGCCCCCCACAATATGGACTTCGAGTTTCGGAATTTTTGCTCATTTGAGCATTCAGCATTTTGCGTCTTCGATAATGTGATATAAATGCAGCAACACACCCAGACAGAATGCTTCAAAAAGGTTGATAAGGATATATTGTAATTCAACAGCCACTGATCTACCATCATTCAGAAGCCTTTTTCCTGCTCATCAAGGTTAATTTACCCAGAAAGGCATATTACCAAGTGTTTCATGATCATAGCATAAAGGTTTACCTTCATTTGGTTCAGATACCATATTTTGATTGTCAGTTTTCCAAAAGATCAATTCTAAAAAACTTAGATAAAAAATAAAAAATATATATTTTTTGTAGGAGAGGGCAACACCTCTGATATTATATTTGCCAACTCCAGGGTCACACTATAATAAAGAAAAAGGTAAAAACACAACAAAAGTGAACTCTGGGCCAATATAGTACAAGATACTGTGGTTAAACATACAATGACAAAACTTAAAAAACAAAAAAATCAAAAACAAACAAAAAAAAAAAAACAGAATAATTTTGAGAAAGGCATCAACAACATGGAAGTACACTTATCATAACCATGCCATTACAATGCAGTAGGACAAGATCACATATACAAGTAAGTGAAAATAATACACTTATTTTTACCAGTGAGTGAGGGACCTGATAATCTGAAGAGATAAACTGATTCACTCATCCACTGTTATGAGTATATTGCACAACTGGAAAATAATTTCTCATTTATTTATGTCTTCAAATTAATTCGTTATCCTTTCTGTAGAATATTAAGCTATTAATATGTAGGTGTGGTGGGGGGTTACAACCTATATGCCTTCAGTCTCCACTTTTACAAAGCCTTCCTTAACCACAGTAATAGACCTCTTCAGCTTTGGAAACATAAGACTGCTAGTAATGTCTAGCAAACATGGTCACTGTAGAACAGGTCACTATTTTTCAGATACCTACCATGTCAAATAAGGGCAGAGAGACTGCAGTATAACTGTTGGAATAAGCATTGAGTCTTATCCACTCAGACATAACAGAAAGTAATGCAACCAGCGATCTGACTTTATATGCCATCTTGTTCTGAGCAAGGGAAACAGATAATTGATCAGACTTCCTAAAGCATTAGTTCTGGAAATGTAAGCAAAAGGCATGTTAGCTCCCTAGTGAAATGTCAGCACTCGAAATGATGAGTGCTGGAAAGCCAAAAAAAAAAGCCTCAAAACCCAGATTAGAGCAAATCTCGAAAATCATTCTTCTCCTTTAAAGTTCATTTTTAAGGCTTCCACTTACACCCTAAACTTATATACACCAACTCCGAGATCACCATACCTCAGAGAAAAAAGAATATTCTGATAAATGGTATCTTGGACTTGGTATATACAAGTCGGGTCTACTTCACGTTGTTGAAGGCCAACAGTATCAAAGCTGATATTGTTGGCACCAGATTAGTGAAAGCAAAAAACATTGAACGTTTAAATGTAAATCTCCGAAAGGGGAGATTTCCATTTAGTGCAATGTAGTGCGGTCTCGGAGTTGGTATATTTAAGTAGGGGGCATGTGGGGTGTGCAGCCCCCCACATGGGGGGGGGTGATTGGGGGCTTGCCCCCCTGCTTTTAAAGGTAAGTTTTTATTTATTTTTGTTTTTAGGCATTTTTTTTATCTTTCGATGTTTCAGAATTCGATGATATGGTGTCAGTCATATCACATTCGATATTTTGAAACTTCGATAAGATAATATAGATGCTACAAATCCAATCTTTCGGCCATTCAGTCTCTGTATTTCAGGACTCATTCATGGTTATCAGTCATGCCATAGAACTATTAATGTATAATTCATTGTAATCATGTTGAGTTGCTATAGAAACTTTCAGAATGAAAACACAATGATCCTCAAACTAAGTTTTTCTTTTTTTTTTTTTTTACAAGCCCCCCCCCCACACACACATACACACATTCCCCACAAGTTTAACTTATATATGTCTACTCTGTACAGTCACACAAGAGTGGGGCAAAGAGCAGACTACTTTAACACTGAAAATTGCATTCAAAGAAATTACTTTGCAACACCAGCATTTACCAAGAGTGCTCATACAAATAACAGACTCCCAATTCACTTACCTGGATTCTGAGGATTAAGATAAAAGGAAGGCAAATAAATATAGTGAATCAAAGCAATACTTGACATAACCTTAGGTATAAAGGAATAGTTATAGGCAAGAATATCCAGTTCTTATAGAAAACCATGTCTGAAACAGAGCTTATAGGATTCCGGAATTCAAAAGTCCTCCTGGGTTGAGGTACTTTCCTAAACAACACACATCTTTCCACATAAAAAACTTCAAAATGTTGGTAAAAGCATACTAATTGAGGCTTTGTTATTCTTTCCAAAACAAAGTTTGATCCTATAGAAGGTGTTAAAGTGAAAAACACCCTTAGGAATTATATTAACCATAGCCCAGGAGGCTAAGGAAGATGTCCGGATAAGACAAGTTGTTACACTAGCAAAATGGACCATATAAGATGAGAAGAAACATCTTGACTAAACAGGTGAAAAAATTAGTCAAGCACATTAGAGAACTGCACCTGAAGAGAAAGAAAATTAACACCATTACATCAAAGTGAGATTCTCTTCCATCTGGATAAGATTTCCTAATAGTAAGAATCCTGGCTTCTTGTTAGACAGTACCTACCTGCTGTCTTTCTGATGTACTGCTTAGCATTCTAAACCACTATAATACTCCATAATATACCATCCAAAATTGTAGGGAAAAGCTCAGTTGATATTCCAGACTGATAGGTGATCCATTGAAAGAGACCTCAAGTATTCCTTCATCACATCCATGAAAAGACTCCCTATGAAAATATTCAGTAAAGCCCCCAAAACATTTTTTTTCAGAAGTGAGATAATTTTATTTATTTTCATTCACTTTAAGACTTAGAAAAGTCCAGGAATGGCATTACCACAATATTCAGGAAAATGGATCATAACTGGATTAGGTAGATTTTCGATTAAGGGTAAAGGTGTGTTCCCCCCTCAGTCTGAGAAAAAGTAATAATAATAACTGGACAAGATGTTATGAGAAAGAGTCACAGTCCCCCGCCTTCCTTTCTGCAAAATGCCAGGGCATTTTTAGTTGTTTATATTTAGTAAGTATTTAGTATTTAGTAAGTAATTCAGTCAGAAAGTTATTTAGTAAGTAATTCAGTCAGAAAGTTTTCAATCTGCTTTTGCCTTTTAACAACAGTATCTGGTTTAGATCAGGGAGAAGGATTCAAACTAGAAAGTAGGATAAAAACTAAAATATAGAATCCACGACCAGTCTGCACAGGAACACAACGTACTTTAATTTAAGTGCTTTTCGGCACACAATAGATAGCCTTCATCAGAATACAAGGTACAGATAAATTCAACATATTTTATACAAAAAAAGGCGCCATAATTAATCAATTAAATGATTAAATGATTAATTAAACTTTCTAAAGGCACAATTTTTAAAGGCAAAGGGTATATTACTAAAAAAGATGCACTGTTGAACTGAATGAATAGATCTCTGTCAAAATACATATGAAACTTCCAACGATTTTATCCTAAATCAACTTCTAGTCACCTAGTGGATACAGATGTGTGTTCATTTATACATTATGAACAAAGGCAACTAAAAGTCTCAAAGTGTAGTGGTTCAATTACTAATCATATGAATTTAAAATTCATGACTAAACTAAATTAAAAAATAAATGTGAAAAAATAAATAAAAATAATCAAAATAAAAGGATATGTATAATAATGAAAACTAAATATATATATCATATTTTCAAGACACTTCAGAGGGACATACTGGTTCACTAATTCTAAACTTTATTTATTATATTTATTCAATTAATTTTTATATATATAGTAAGACAGGTATACATTAATTCAATATATAATTAATATTAATTACCTCACCAAACTTCTTAGCTTTAATAAAACACCTATTGATAAAGCTTCGTTAAGGCCTGGGTAATTACTAGCATTTAATTTAATTTGCCATTTCAGTTCTAGCTCTAACAGTTTCAAAGAATATGGACCCCCTCTAGGGTTGTTGTTTAATCTATCTATGATCAAGAATTTGAACACATGGTCAGGGAAACACAAAGTATGTTTGGCCAATGCATTGTCAGCCTTCTTGTGGGTAACTGCATAGATGTGTTCGTAAATCCTATCTCTGAGTCTACGCTCAGTTTTACCCACATAGAAGGCGGCACAAAAAGAGCATTTGGCCAAGTAAACTATACCTTTTGAATTACAATTAAATTTATCGCATAATTTATATGATACATTACCCAGTGTAAATGTATTGCTAACCAGTACATGTTTGCACATGCTACATGATTCACATTTAAACATCCCAGTTGTCTTTCTCAACAAGTCAGGTTGGAATTTCAAAGAGTCCTTCAAGTTTAAACCACGTCTGAATGTCACCATAGGTTTAAGACCTATTTTATTTATTAAGGATGTGTTGTTTTTAAACAAATTCCAATTTTTGTTCAATATGTTAATACATTCTGGACTCAGTTTGGTATAGGTTGTGGTGAATGAAACAACTCTATTTCTGTCAATCCTAGGGATGTTAAATGGGCTTTCAAGATTTAAATCGGTGTTAAACCTAAAATCAGACGATTGACCAAGTTGGACGTTGTTTAAAGAATCTACATTATAATTTAATTGGGCTTCATTTGAACCCTCACTACCCAGGTTGTCAACTCGGCTGTAAGGGCCTGGAATTTGTGTAGCCAATAAAGGCCTAAAATGGTTATTTTCCCTCTTAGATTTGACCTCGGCTATCATTTCGTCAATGAGCTCAACCGGGTACTCTCTCTTTAAAAATGCTGTTTTTAAAAAAAGGCATTCTTCTTCAAACTCATTATTGAGAGTAACAATCTGGGCCGCTCTGACTAATTGCCCTTTAATAACAGCCTTCTTTTGATGAAACGGGTGACAGCTTGAGTAGTGAAGGAAAGAATTAGACTATGTTTTTTTATGATAAACTCTTGAGGTGTAATTATTTAAATCCAATCTTTTAGATAACATTATGTCCAGATATGGTATAGTACAATTGTCAAAAGTATAAGTAAACTCCAAGAACTCAGTAGACTTGTTGAGAAAGTCAACTATGGAGGCTGCAGATTGATCATTACCTCTAATCAACATAAAAATGTCGTCCAGGAATCTAGTATAAAATACAACTGATTCCTGGTATAAATTTGATTTAAAAACCAGATCAGATTCCCAAAAGGCCATTACTAGGTTAACTACGCTAGCTCCACACGGGGAGCCCATAGCAATTCCTACTTTCTGTTTATAAAACAATGAGTCAAACATGAAAAAATTGTAAGAGAGGACCAGATCTAGAAGTTCTAGATCTAGAAAGTAGGATAACACAGTGCACTGTAGCATCCTCATAAACAATATACTGTCAATATACTGTCAACCACGCAAACTATGTAAGAATCCATAATGACTATAGACTGTAAGCTCCCAAACTCATGGCAAGAGGGGAGAGATGAAACAAGAGGCAGAATGTAACTCTAGAAAAAGCACTTACTTTGATACAATCAGTCTCCCTGAACAGCTAATAATCTAACATTAAGACAATATGCATTAAACTTTAAAACCACTGCAGGGATACTATACCCCTATTCATCATAAACCTTCAGTTCAGAAATTCTCCTATTTTCAAACCCTCCCTTGCACAATGCTTGAGGTTAGACAAAAATCTTATTTATATAACGTATTACAGAAAACATTCTGCTAAACCCACTTAGAAGAATTATATGGTAAGACAGCGTATATGAAAATATTTAGTATGATATTTACCTTCTAGAAGTAAAAATTTTAATCTTGAAGCCCAACAGAGCAGCTGAAGAGGTAAAAAGATTTCAAGCTAAGTATGCAAAGTTTAGCAATTTTATTTTGGGAATCTTGCATTGGTTCAGGGTGAGAGTTGTCTAGAAGTGGCTGTCATCCAGACGGCCATGATAGTACTTTGTAGCACAACTTGTACTTCCCTTTTGCTAGCATTGCTGAGGAGGTGGGCATCCCTTTCCATGACTGGATATGTCTAGTTTAACCCATCAGACCAGGTCAATGAAAGAGACCCATCCTACCATGGTCATGACTAATCATATCCCATCTCACCATCTGGATAACACTGGTTTATCCTCTGACCAAGACCCCCCAAGGGACATTTATTGTTCTAGCCTCAGCTGAAAAGAACTTTCTCCAGTCAGTGTCTTCCATAACCCTCTCCTGATGGTGACTTAATATTCATATCTCCACAAGGAATTCAGTGCCCTCCATCTGATGTGTACATGTTGTCAGCCAAACATCTCATGGCAGTTACCAGCACTAGCTTGGAATTTTAGGCCTACATCCCCCCAGTTAGTAGCTTTAGTTCAAGGCTTCAATTACACTGGAGCATAGCTAAACCGGCAGCCACCACTCCCCCTCAGAAACAGGACAGTTAATCATGCTGGTCACTCCCATTCACCCAGCCACAGCTCTTCCACTATTCAAATTTGCATCATCTGAAAAGTGTTGTGTGGTTTATCCCTCTATGGAAGAGTGACAGAGAAAAAATTAGCCCTGACTGAAAATCAGTTTCCAACAATTATATAACTCTTAAGTTCAAATTGTAATGGTGATTGCATTTCAAGTTTTCAAGGGATTTTAAAGAAACTAACATTGTAAAGGACTTATAAATCTTCAAAAAAAAAAAAAGATAAAAGATGAAGCAATCTTTTAAAAGCTATATGTTCATGAGAATAAATAGCTTTCTGCAATGGTGCTTGAATAATATCTTCATGTCTCAAACAGTCAAAAGAACAATTGCCCCTCAGAAAATTCTACAACTGTAGTGAAAGGAATGAAAGGAACAACTCTGATGAAAACATGAGAACATGAGTTTGAAAACACTGAATGGCTAGCATTTTCCTCACATAAGTAGAAGAAAATTGTTCTGCCAAATACTTTGAACAATTCCAACTGGTATTTTCAGAATTATCAGCACAAAAAAAAAAAAAAACCAATAAAAAAATACAAACAAAGGGAACAAAATGATGGTGAAGGAGTTTGAGTCTTTGGGTCTCTTTCAAGAATGAGAGTAGAGGGGACAGTGAGACTGGTCAGTGGATGGATTCAGTGTTGGGAATAATATAGGTGTTGTAGTGGACTGAGCTGATGAAGTAAGAGCTGAACCATAGGACACAGCTCTCAAATTACTATTCAGTTTATATCACCTTCTTCACCTGTGAAATCACAAGGGTAGTGGCTGAAAGGATAAAATCATGGATACAAGCATCATAAATGAGATTCCTTTGTTAATTTTTGGGCTTAATCCCTGTGTTAAAGTGAGAAGTTCTGCAAATTGGGAGGATCTTTAAGTAGATTATTTGCTCCTCCAGACCTAGAGGAGTGTGTTGAGGTGGCCTGGCAGCTAGTAAGAATGTTCCTTGGGAATCTCCTGACAAAGCTCAACCAAAGGAGACCCCTGGACAAATACAGAGCTTGCTGAGGAAATTAATTTTAGTGAAGCAGATTAACCAGATTGTCTAACCTAAATGGAAATAACTCTGTTCTTTGAATTTGTCATCTATGATGTTCTTGACTTTATTGTTTGATTTCACCAAACCATACTTGATTTAGCAGATTTGCCAAAACTTGTTTTAGCTGAATTATCTTGCATTACAAGCCTTACACCGTTGGCATAGAAAAGTACCAATTTTATCAATATGGGTGGTGCTATTAATCTTATTTTGTTTATCACAAAGTAGTTGTTTTTAATTTTTATCCCTTTTATAAACAAAATCTGGGCAATCACCCACCAAACCCTTCAAGGAGTCATCAGTCTGTAATATTTTCGAATTACTTCTTATTACATCCTGTACCCATTTAATGTCACTACTATAAGTCATATATAATGGGACCTTACTCTTGTTATTAGTCACTGTCCTCTTCCTATTATGGATCTTATTCAGTCGGTTAGAAGTGCCTTTGGAGGAAAACCAGGGAGCAGCCTCTGTTTCCCTGGCACATATAACTTCTTTCATAGTTTTATTAATTTCATTTTGTTTATAGCCCCTAGCCTTTAGCCTAGTATTAAACAAACCTAGTTCATCTTGTAGGGTATCATTGTTAGTACAAAGCCTGGACAGACGCAATGTTTGTCCCTTGACAATGTTGCAACAGGCTTGTAAATACATTAATATGAGTTCTAATTTTATACATCCTACAACTGGAAGGGAATATATTCTTAAGAGTTAGGGCAACTTGTTTAACAGCTAATATTGTGTATCTAGCTATCTGTAAAAATCGCCCCTCATTTTATGTAGGGAAGACGAACTGTAGGTTCAAATACATGATTTTGAGGCATTTATCAGCCATTAGACTAAAAGATAAGAGCAATGCACTTTCCATGCATATAGAGAAACAGCCAGGGCATTGTTTCTCTTTTTTAGTTTTACAACAGGGTAATGCTGATGGTAGAAAGGGCAATATATCAGGATACACAGAATACTGTGAAACTAGATGTATCATTGCGCTAGGAGCCAACAGGCATCCTGGATTCAATGGTATAGTGCCTTTAAAGCCTGTCTTATGTAGGCAGAGACCATATATAGTAAAAGCTTAATTTTTATTGTTTCTAAAAAGTTTTAATTGATTAATTGAATATGTTCTGTGATTGGTGTAATTTTATATAAAAAAAAGGGTCTTGTACCTGAAAGCGCTAACTTCTCTGTGTATAACAAATTTGTACGTTTTTAGCCTGGTGGTCCATTTTATTCTTCTCTTTTACATTTTTTCTCTTATTTTGGAATACGGACCTTTATCGCCTACCACTTTGATTTCTTCTGTTATTTTGCAAATGTCTGGACAGTTGAGAGGTATGTTATATATGAACATATTTACTATGAATGAGTTGTGTATGAACTGCTCCCTTTATGAAATTCTGTGACTGGCACAACCAGTAATGCATTAGAAGGATCAAATATTAGTAAGAGTAGCACAAGGTGTGACATGGGACTCAAGGCCTAGATACAACTCTAGTCTCAGTTTGTGTGAGTTGGTGTGGATCAATTGATGTATGATGCATGTCTTTTGGATTTTTAAGGCAGATTTTATTGGTTAGTAGTGTTTCATTGCCTCTGTATCACTATTTTCATGTTTGAATATAATAACAGCTATAAATGAAAAATTGTGTTGTGATTTAATGTGTATAGACTTAACTTCAGCCTTTGATAGGGTCATACACAAAAACATTAATCAATAAATTAGAACAACTAGGTATTGATTTAATCTTGTTAAGAAGGCTAGCTGCATGGCTTACGTATAGGATATGGCAAATATCATATAACAAATGGACAGGTGAAATTCTAGCTTAGAATCAAGGTTTCCTACAGGGTGCTATCCTAGGCCCATACTTGTTTAAGTTGTATCTTTCAGATCTATCTTTTCCATCTGAGGTGTTCCACAGTCTGTATGTAGAAGGCATTAAAATTAGTAACTTGTTTACATGTGTTACAGATATGGCATGTCTGCCAAAGAACTTGACTAAATGGACCATTTGGGCACAGGAGAATGACATGCTGATAAATACATCAAAAACTAAGCATATGAGATTAAGAGTAAATTGAAATGAGTATAGTGGAGATATATGAAGGGTATCCATGGATGTGAACATTTAAGTTATTATGAAAGACTAAAGTATCTGAACTTGTACAGTGTCTCATATAGATATTTAAGAGGAGACCTTATTCAGGTTTATAGGTCATTTACAGGCAACTACCTCTGAAAATGTTTGGGTTTATCAAAGAGGAATAGAGACACATCAAACAGCCTATGTAGAATATATATAAATAATTGACAGATGTACTAATTGGTTCTCTGAGATAGTAGATGCATGAATAGACTACCAGATTTTATTAAAGCAATTACTAGTTCAGATATTTTTAAAATGAACTTGGACACATTATGGGAATGACTATTTTGAAATATTAGCAGGTTAGAAGATCCTTTCTGCCCATGCTTGAAACATCTGTATGCATGTATATACACTACATGTATAGATATATATATATATATATATATATATATATATATATATATATATATATATATATATATATATAAACACACAATTGAAGTGGAAATGTGATCCTGAGTGGCTAAAGGAATAGGATGTTAATGTACAGATACTGCAACTTACAAAACTTTATTTTTAGAATTTATTTTGATGAGAAAATACACTTTGATAAAAGATGAGTGGTAAGTTGTGACTTTAATGGAGTATGATTTTGTAAAGCCACTTATCTAAAACATAGAAGGGAAAAATACTAGAAGTTGTGAAAGCAATATCAGAATTAGAGATTGGCAAAAGAAATTTAGATAAATCAAAATATTCAGACATGGATGTTTTTCTTGGTGAATTTAAATATTTATGTCACAAATTTAGCCAATATTCCTTCTATGTTGCTGGGAAATATTTTAAAATTAAATCATAATTCTATATTATTTACTCAAGATAATAACTTGGTCTGTCATAAACCTTAAGAAATACTATCCCTAAATACTATCCTGAGGATTCAGAAACCACCCAGTCAGCTGTCTATCAGGTGGCAGAATCCGACACATAACACACACACTCAGGTCACTGCACAAGAAGTACAAGTATGACTCTGTCACTGTCCATGTGGGTGTGAATGACCCGAGGCACACCTCCCTGGACTATATGAAAAGAGATATTGAGGAGCTCTTGGATTATGTGGCTTAGACAGGTATGACCCTAGCCCTGAGCAGTATCCTACCGTCACCCAGAATGATACCGCAGTACAAGCAGAAAATTATTGACCTCAACAATTGGCTACATTTCTGGTGTCATTCTAAGGGGATCCAGTATCTGTCTACTTGGGATGACATGATTGACAGATCTCGATACTTTAGCAGAGATGGCCTGCATCTGTCACCCCTGGGTTTCCGGATACTGGCTAAGGCTCTTGCCACCCCTACTGTGCCTTTTTAAGGTGATGTTCCAAAGACAAAATTACCACCATAACAACTATAAATAAATGCAATCTAAGAGTCATACTGCTCAATGCTAGAAGTCTAAATCTCAAGATGCACTTGCTTGAAGCAATCCTCAAAATGAAGAACATCGACATTTGTGCTGCAACGGAGACCTGGTTTAAAGCAGCACAAAGCACCCCTGCACTACCAGGCTAAAATTCATTCCACACCTTTTGGCCCCAGAGCATGGACCAAAGCTCCAAAGGTGGTGGTGTCTCCATATTCATAAAGGATATGCACACCTCCAGACTAGTAGCCCTGCATAATGCATCTGAGATACTTCAGGTACAACTAGCATTGGGTAAGACAGCAATTCAGGTCATAGCCTGCTATAGATCCCCAACCATGTCCCAAGACACTCACTCCACATTCCTAAGCACCCTGGAAACTATTAGGGTCCAATCCAACACTCATATACTAGGTGACTTCAACTACCCCTCCATCAACTGGGAAAACTACTCATGCACCAATACGCTGGCCCACCGCTTCCTGGAATTCATCAGTTCCAATGCCCTGGACCAGTTCATTCTTCATTCCATACCCCCACTAGAGGAAGCAACATCCTTGACCTGGTTGTTAGAAAGATAGGCAACTGTTGCTCTACACCAATACTTAATTCCTCCCTGGTTAGATATGACCACAGACTAATCACTATGGAAATCCACATCTCACCCACACCCCCTGCAAAGGTAACCACCATGAAAAACTTCTCCAAAGCTGACTTTGGGCTCCTAAAAACAGAAGTGGCTAACTTCACAGCACCCATGTCAATGGTAAATAGATGCATGACTGCTGAATCATACACCAATGCACTGTATGGACACATACATAAATGCATGGAACTAGCCATACCCAACAGAACCAAGACGCTGTACTCCAAAAAAAGAAAGCCAATCTGGTAGTCCCCTGCCATTAATTGCAGAAAAAGGTGAAGTCCCAAGAGTGGAGAAACTCCTTATTAGGCTCAACAAAAAGTTGAGATCCCTCATCAAAACCTCTAAAGCCAGCTATGAAAGCAGAATTGTGGCAGACACTAAAAATAACCATAAATCCTTCTATAGTTATAACAAGGATCTCCACGGCAATACCCAGGTTTGCTCTGAATTACTGCACAATGGCCCCTCCTATACTGAGACAACAGATATTGCCAATATACTGGCTGACAGATTCAGTGCCATCTTTACCCTTCCCCCCAAAGGACCAATCACAATACCGGAGGAATACTAGGCACCCAGCATTATTGCAGCACACGTTAAAGCTGCTTTGTCCAAAGCCAAGAATACATCTTCCATGGGACCCGACAATATCTCTGGATGTGTTCTACATGAACTACAAAGTGAACTGGCACCACATCTGTGTGCCCAGTTCAATCACAGCCTCACCTCAGGCTTTGTCCTTACTGAATGGCACACTTCTACAGTCATCCCTCTCCATAAAGAGGGAGCGACTATAGACCCTAGGAATTATCGCCCCATTAGCCTGACAAGTCTTATATGTACAGCTATGGACCGCATCATCATGGATCTAATTAACAAGGATATAGGGGATCTCCATACTCTAGATCCTACACAATTACGCCTGCTCAACCTGGTTGACTTATTTGAGTCAGCCACCAGAGCTGTGGATGAGGGCAAGGCAGTTCATGCAGCCTACCTTCATCTGGCCAAGGCCTTTGATACCATTCCCCACTCAGGAATTATTGATAGACTCACCAAACTAGCATCAACCCTTATATCAATAGGTGTGTTGCAAACTGGGTCACAGAACCCACAGTGTGAAAGTAGTGGACTCCAAGTCAGACTGCCAACCAGTCACGAGTGGAGACTCACAGGGATCGGTTCTGGGTCAGTCCATAGACGACTGCAAGCTGGGAGCCATTATTAACTCCCCAAGTGATGCAGACATCCTACAGAAAGGCCTCACTGAGACCAATGACTGGTGTCAAAACAATGGCCTTAAGCTTAATGCCAAAAAATGCGTCATCATCCCCTTTTGGGAAAAACTCAGTTCCTACTAATTACCACATCAATGGGAGCCCACTGGCATTATAAGTGATCTAGGAACACAGGTTGACACCAACCTCTCCTTCGACGATCACATGGCCACTGTGGTCAGAAAGTCCTTCTATGTGGCACATCTCATTATCAACGGTTTTGCATCCAGGAAGAAAGAGGTCATCATCTCTCTCTACTCTTCCTTCATTGGGCCAATCATCAAGTATAATGCCCCATTTGGCATGTACCTCACTAGACACATGCGACAGCTGGAGAGGCCAGAAAAGTACTTCATGAAGAGGATCCTAGGCCTTAAATATATGTCCTACATGGACAGACTCAAGAAACTCCAGCTATTCTCTGTCTCAAATCATCTACTAAGAGGCAATCTCTGCTTGACTTACAAAGTCATGTCTGACCCAGCTCTGCTAGAAATGCTACAATTAAATAAATCTCAATCCCTCTGCACCACATGCTCCAGAGACCTCAACCCCATTACCACAATCAACAGAACTTGCTGGGGGGGGGGGGGGCAGGTTCATAACCCAGAAAAGGCCCATGTTCTGGAACAGACTTCCCATACATGTCAAGCAGAGCACCTCACTAGCCCTCTTCAAGAGAAATTTTGATGAGTGGATGAGAAATAGAAAGTTCATCCTGGAGATCACTCTGGTGGCTTTACTTGATAGAGGCACTGGGAACTAATGTCGGGCACTTCTATGGACTAGGCTTGTAAAGGCTCCAGGGCCATTAGCCTAGTACACACCTATGAACCCTACCAGTCTCTGTAAGAATTGTGGTAAAAAGTGGCTGTTTGCACAACATAGAGATTGTGATTCAGAGCCATGATAACCCCAATGAGGAACAAGCCTCATTATCAGTTAAATTGCATGTCTGACTAACTGTTAACTACCATAAGTGCAGGTCATCAGGTTCCTGCAATAAACAGTGGGCTCATGCATCACATTGGT